>NC_136462.1:204165891-204363391 GCF_902686455.1 Sciurus vulgaris
AGTGGGAAGAGCAGCTCTGCCCTTCGACCTCCAGGGAGGACCCTGGGGAGGGTCTTCCATGACCCACAGGCCTCTGTGGCCAGAACTGCAGCAGCCTGGGGCAGCTGAGTGCCTTGACCACCTTCCTGCCATCAGCACATCCCTGTGTCTCCTCGCACTGGGGCATTACAGCCACTTCCTGGATTAGAGCAAACATGGAGGCCTTCTTGCCCACCAGTGTCCCCAGAGGGACCCATGCTCAGGAGCTGCTGTATCCATACCACTCAAGAGGCAGCACAGAGTGTGTTTTGAGCCACCAGACTGGGGTCCAAGCCCCACTCTGCTTTTTACCAGCTCCAAGGTCTTAAGAAAGTTTCATACACTGGGCATGGTGACACATGACTGTAATCCCAACTCAGGAGGCTGAGGCAGGAGGATTGTGAGTTGGAGGCCAACCTGGACAACTTAGTGAGACCCTGTCTGAAAATAAAAAATAAAGGGCTGAGAATTTAGCTCAGTGGCAGAGCAGCCCTAGATCAAGTCACCATTAAAAAAAAAAAAAAAAAAAAGAAAGAAAGCAAGCTACTTAGCTTTTCTGAGCTTTAGTTTTCTCCCTGATACAGTAGGAATCCAAAGAGCATTTCTGTGAATCTCATAGGAGATAAAATCCACGTGAGGAGCTTGACACAGGTATCTGTGTTCTGATCGAGTTTGCAACTAGGCTTCCTTGTGCTTATTCTATTTTTTGGTACCAGGATTGAACCCAGGGGCACCACTGAGCCACATCCTCAACCCTTTTTTATATTTTATTTAGAGACAGGGTCTCGCTGAGTTGCTTACGGCCTTGCCAAGTTGCTGAGGCTGACTTTGAACTTGTGATGATCATTTCTCAGCCTGCTGAGTCACGGGGATTACAGGTGTTTGCCACCACATCTGGCAATCTTTGTGCTCACTCTTAATCTCTGTAGACAGAACTAAACCCCAGATTACTTTATGGCAACTAAATTGACATGGAATATTGTTACCTCTGGTGCATTAACTGCCACCACCATCACTACCATCACCATCACTGTCATTATCATCCTCACCATCGTCATCAACACCACCACCACCATCGCTGTCATCACCATTATCATCATTGTCAAAACCATCACCACATTATCACCATCACCACCACCATCACTGTCACCACCATCATAACTATCACCATCCGTCACCACCACCATCACTGTCACCACCATCATAACTATCACCATCCGTCACCACCACCATCACTGTCACCACCATCATAACTATCACCATCTGTCACAACCACCATCACTGTCACCACCATCATAACTATCACCACCATCACCACCATCACTGTCACCACCATCATAACTATCACCATCCGTCACCACCACCATCACTGTCACCACCATCATAACTATCACCATCACCACCACCATCACTGTCACCACCATCATAACTATCACCATCTGTCACCACCACCATCACTGTCACCACCATCATAACTATCACCATCACCACCACCATCACTGTCATCACCATTATCATCATTGTCAAAACCATCACCACATTATCACCATCACCACCACCATCACTGTCACCACCATCATAACTATCACCATCCGTCACCACCACCATCACTGTCACCACCATCATAACTATCACCATCACCACCACCATCACTGTCACCACCATCATAACTATCACCATCTGTCACAACCACCATCACTGTCACCACCATCATAACTATCACCACCATCACCACCATCACTGTCACCACCATCATAACTATCACCATCCGTCACCACCACCATCACTGTCACCACCATCATAACTATCACCATCACCACCACCATCACTGTCACCACCATCATAACTATCACCATCACCACCACCATCACTGTCACCACCATCATAACTATCACCACCATCACCACCACCATTAGTACCATCGCTATCACCACCATTATCATAAATATCACCATCACCACCGTTATTGCCATCGCCACCACCAGCGTCACCATCATCACCACGTTACTGCCCTGGTAGCCATTCTCCCCCACCATCACAACCACTTATTAACCCAGCAAGTTTTTATTAATCACTTGCAATTTTTCCAGCTCTGTTCCAGGTGCTTGGATACAATCCGACCCTGTGAGCATTCCTCCTGTCCCTGCCGTCACTTCCTGTTTCCATTGCTGGACAACAGTGTGGACTAGGAGGTTTCATTTTTTTAAATAGTCAATGGGTCTTTTTTTTTGTTTATTTATTTATATTTATTTATATATATTTAACCCAGGGCCTCACACATGCCAAGCGAGCGCTCTACCACTGAGCCACACCCCCAGCCCATAGGAGTTGTTTTTTTTGCAGTGCTAGGGATTGAACCCACCATAGGAGGTTCTTAAAAAAAATTTTTTTTTTTTTGTAGTTGTAGATGGACAGCATGCCTTTATTTTATTTATTTTGATGTGATGCCAAGGATCGAACCCAGTGCCTCACACATGCTAGACAAATACTCTGCCACTGAACCTGACTAGGAGGTTTTTGATGTGCTTTTACATACTTTGGAGCTCTTACAAATCTCTGGTAGCTGTAGGGTTAGGCGTTGAGTCTGTGAGGGAGCCTCGGGGAGGGACAGGTTCTTTCTCTTACGGTTCCTACCCCTTTGCTCCCGTGCAGGTAGGCATGTGCTCTGCACCCACGAGATCAGTCTTTCAGGTCTGGGACTCTTCTGAATGTGTCAGAATCACTTGAGGAGCTTGTTAAAGTGTTTGCTTCCAGGTTCCATTCACAAGACTGACTTAGGGGGCCTAGGATCAGGTCCAGGATCAAGATAAGCCCCTTGCTTTTCCTGCCAGGTCTAGTCTGGTGGCCAAGTAGAACCCTTCTTCTCTCGGTCCTTTCTGCAGGCACACCAAGATGAAGACAGCTACCAACATATACATTTTTAACCTGGCCCTGGCAGACACCCTGGTCCTGCTGACACTGCCCTTCCAGGGCACAGACATCCTGCTGGGCTTCTGGCCATTTGGGAATGCCCTGTGCAAGACGGTCATTGCCATTGATTACTACAACATGTTCACCAGCACCTTCACGCTGACGGCCATGAGCGTGGACCGCTACGTGGCCATCTGCCACCCCATCCGAGCTCTTGACGTCCGCACATCCAGCAAGGCTCAGGTCGTCAACGTGGCCATATGGGCCCTGGCCTCCGTGGTTGGCGTTCCCGTCGCCATCATGGGCTCAGCACAGGTGGAGGACGAAGGTCAGTGGGGCCCCCTCTCCCCGTACCAGGCCCCGTGGCTCCCAGCGCCCCCTGCTGACCCATGTCTCTCCCGCAGAGATTGAGTGTCTGGTAGAGATCCCCGCCCCGCAGGACTACTGGGGTCCTGTGTTTGCGGTCTGCATCTTCCTCTTCTCCTTCATCATTCCTGTGCTCGTCATCTCTGTCTGCTATGGCCTCATGATCCGGCGGCTGCGTGGTGTCCGCCTGCTCTCAGGCTCCAGAGAGAAGGACCGGAATCTGCGGCGTATCACTCGGCTGGTGCTGGTGGTGGTGGCTGTGTTTGTGGGCTGCTGGACACCCGTGCAGGTCTTTGTGCTGGTCCAAGGGCTGGGTGTCCAGCCAGGCAGCGAGACTGCTGTGGCCATCCTGCGCTTCTGCACAGCCCTGGGCTATGTCAACAGCTGTCTCAACCCCATCCTCTACGCCTTCCTGGATGAAAACTTCAAGGCCTGCTTCCGCAAGTTCTGCTGTGCATCAGCCTTGCACCGGGAGATGCAGGTGTCTGACCGTGTGCGGAGCATCGCCAAGGATGTGGCTCTTGCCTGCAAGACTTCTGAGACGGTGCCGCGGCCCGCGTGACTAGGCGTGGACCTGCCCATGGTGCCTGTCAGCCCACAGAGCCCGTCCACACCCAACACGGAGCTTACGCAGGTCACCGCTCTGTAGGCTGTCCTGAGCATCTTAGCTGTAGAGGGCTTTCCCTTTGGCCCGTGGTGCTTGTCCTAGAGGAGGACCTGAGTGACAGACATCATGGGCAGAGTGCCTATCGTGGATGGTGGCTGCCTTTCCCTCTGTGGCCTCTATCAGACGAAGCCGCCCTCCTGGTGTGGGGCCAGAAGGGAGGCAAGAACGTTGCCTAGAAGAGTCCGCTGCACTGTGGACACCTCCAAGAGGACCTGCTGCACACACTGCTGTGCTCCGTGACCCCTCCAGCCACTCCCCTGCTGTCAGCTGAGCCTTGGTGCTTGCTCTAGGTGGGCTCCTGCCAGGAACAGCTGCGGCTCTGCCGTCACGTGCACCCCACATGCTATGAGCTCTTTGCATGGCAGGGCTCTGACTGCCTAGGGTCACTGGACAGGCTTGGCACTGCCCCATAGTGTAGTGGGCAGCATTTCTCTGTGGTGGGACTGGCCCTGATCCCAGAGCTGCCACCGGGAGCACTTGCTTGTTCTGAGTCCACCTGAGCCGCCAGAGCTACCGTAGGAGGTATACAGCAGGCTGTCAGTCTTGGCTGAAGGCCCCATGTGGGTCCTGGCCCAGTTGCTTTCTCAATGTTCTTGTGCTGCAATGCATAGCCTGTGGGTCAGGACCTGCCTCAGTGCTGCCAACACCTGCTCTTCCCAACGGTGGCTCCGCCCGGAGTCTGACTCCCACGTCCCTTCCTAAGGCCAGAGGGAGGCTGGCCTCAGCAGCTTTTCAGGGGCTCTTGCCCTCCAGAAGCCTGATGGTCTGTGTGCATGGACTGCAGCCAGTGCTGCCTCTGCAGACCTGGGAGGTGGCTCAGGAGGGGGATGCTCAGGACCACTGCTGGACCACTGCGGTGGCTCCGATGCTTGCAAAGCGTCGCCAGGAGGGTCAGGAGCACACGCTCTGCCCGCGGTCCCCACCACCTCCTGGGGTTCTTCCATTGTCTCCTGTGCTTGAAATTGGGTCCATGGCTGTGCAGATGGAAGGGGGCCTGGTGGCCTGGGGAGGTGCAACTGGCTGTGTGCTGCCTTCTACACCCAGTGCTCAGGCAGGGCCTGAGCCTGCTGCTGAATGTGGTGGGTGTGCTTGGGCCGAGCTTCAAGGACTTCCTAGGCTTTGGGGACTCTGTCCTTTGGGAAACCCTGCTGTGATCACCCAGGGAGTCAGAGAGCTTTGAGAACACTCTTCCTGCAGATGAACTTTTGAAATACCTGCAACGTTGAAAAGACTCTTTTTCCCCAGACCTTGGTCGGTCTTGGGCGGGCTCCTCCTGCCTTGGGGAGCCCTGGCTGCAGGACTGTTCCTGGGGAGACCTGGGCTCTCTCCGTGAGACCTGTGGCTGGAGCTGCCTGGCTGTAGGGCTTTCTTGCCGAGGCTGAGAGCTTTGAATCTGTGCTGTTGTAACACCACCTTCATGTATTTATGCCTGCACCCAGTGTTATTCCCTGTGCGTGTAACCAGTCCTGAACCTGTGTCCAGGGTCATGAAAGATAAATACCCGCTCTCTGATCAGACACTTTCCTTAGAACAAGTGTTTCTGACTCCAGCCAAATGGGATTGGTGTCTGGCTTGGCACATGGGTGGGAGAGGGCTGTGGGACTGGTGAATCCTATGGCCTCTGGGCAGCTCACAGGTCAGCCCTGTCCCTAGGAGGCTGACCTGGTGAGAGGAAACCAGTTCCTAAGTGTTGCAGGGCTTCCCTTCAGTACAAATAGTGCTCCTCAAGCAACCAAGAACCACCTCTCCTGGCCCCTCCAGTGGCCCTGCAAACCTGAGCTGTAGGCTCGCCTCCTGCCAGTTGACTGGCAGACAGTCAAGAGGACCCTGTCAGAGACTGAAGGTGCACAGGTGGACTTGGTTCAGAAGATTTGTTTCCAGGGCAGGCAGGTGGACCAATACTGTTTTGTACAAGCTTTAGTGATGGACAGGCTCAGGCTGTGTAGCAAGCAGGCTCTTTGGACTGGCAGCTGGTGCACAACTATTGGGTTCTCATAGTTCTGGAGGTTGAAAGCCCAAAGGTGGGGTGCTGGACCTGTCGGGTCCCCGTGAGGGCTGACTTCCCATTGCAACATAGTGTACAGAGGGCTCCGGAGCTGGGTTGTCCCATCCAGGAGGATGAGCAGCACCACAGGGCTCCACTTTTACAGCCTGTTCACTTCCCAAAAATCCACCTCCTGACCCCAACACATTTAGGATCCAGCATATGAATTGGGGAACACAGTTATCACACATTGCTGTTCAGACAAAAATCCAGCACCAAGGGAGGCATGAGAGGAACAGGCCCTGCCAAGGGAGTTACGGTGTCCTCAATGCCAGTAGGCAGTGTGGCCCTGATGGTGGGGCTCTTGTGTGGGGTTCTGGGCTCTACCCTTCTCATAGGGCATGTGTCCTGGGCCAGCACCCACCAGGGTCTGCCAGGAGCCTGGCCAAGCAAGGTAAGGCCACAGGGGGAAGGCTGAGGTTCCCTGGCTCTCCAGGACTGTGTCGTTCCCAAGGTCCCTTCTGTGCTCTGGCTCCATCCAGCCCCACAGCACCCCTGCCTGCACTTTCGTCCCCATCCCTGGCTGGGGACCAAGTCCAGCTTCTGTGAGCCTTAGTTTTCTCTTCTGTGCAAAGGGAGACATAGAACCGTTCTCATGGGGCTGTGAGTGGGGCTGCTGTGCACGCAGGTGCCAGAGTCCTGAGGGACCTCAGGAAAACCTGGGTACAAGGGTTGTTTCAGACTGTTACCACCAGGGGGCGCTGTGGCCACACGGCAGGACCAGGTGAGGACCTGAGGCGCTGTGGGCCCAGGCTAGTGAGATTTGGGCACTTTCCAGGGGCTAGGCTCTCCCTGGGTCCAGGAGCCAGAATGTGGGATTTGGAGGAGTGAGCTGTTCAGGGTGGCTCCCTACCCAACAGTAAAAGTCCCTGGTGGGAGTAGTAAGGCTGGCATGGGCAGGACCCTGATAAGTTTGTCCTTGGTGTCACTGAGCCCTGGTTGTGCCTGTCTCTTGGTCACCATGGTGCTCCAAGGACCTGAGGAGGGAAGGGAAGGCAGCTCTCCCTGCTGGGCCGTGAATGGGGGCAGGAGCCATAGACAAAATGGGATGCGGCCTGTTCCTCTCCGTGGCCCTCCCCAAGCCAGGCCCTCCGGAGCCAAGAGCCTGCCTCCTGCTTTTCGCACCCACTCACCCTCTCTTCCAGGCTCATCACGCAGCAGCGCTCCTGGCTTTGCCACCACAGCAAGATGCAGCCTCTGCCTGGGCCCTGAAGGAGCTCTTGGGCTCGGGAACAGCGTGCTCCGAGTGTAATTAGGCTGTTTGCGCCGTGTGACAGCCCAGGCACGGCGCGTTCTTAACTGTGAGCGGTGGGAGTGAATGGTGGTTAAAAAGCACCCTCCGCCCCTCAGGGTGGCGGGCTGAGGCTGTGACTCTTCATTAGGCCTGCAGATGCCCGTGGGTAGCTGGAAACCGTGAAGCTCGGCGTCTCTGCCTGTGTGTGATGCTGCTCCACTCTGCACACAGGTATGGTGCTCGTTTGAGGAGTGTCTGTCTGAAGACTGTAACTCGAGGTTTCTTAGTCTCAACATCACCCTAGCCATCCCATCCCCTCATAAGACAGAGGCAAGGGTGCAGTACCCTGTTCAGACCCTGGAGGTCTTCGTGCTGTCCCAATTCTTCCAGGAACCGCAGAGGCAGGCGCGGCACCCTCATGGGACGCCCTGCCCCGAGCAGGAGCAGTTGTCTCGTGGGAAGGAATGGCTCCCTTGCAGGCCCACAGGTCTGGCAGAGTCATATCCCGAGCAGCAAGTGGAAATCGTCCCCTCTCGTGATTGGGACTTCTCTGGAACCATCTTGCCAAACAGAGCTGAAATCGTGGTGGGCAGACTACAGCCTGCCCAGGACTGCTTAATCACACAGGCCTCTTGCCCCAGCCCGAGTTCTTCCTCTGTTTAAATCGGGGCTGAGAGGCCGTCTCCCTTAGCCTTCCCAGTGTGGCCACATGGATTAAAGTCTCCTGCTTTTCATCATGATCTTTCCCATTTTGTTTTTGGGCAAGGGCCACACTTGGTCAGGCCTCTAGCCCAGGACCCAGGAACACTCCTGTCTAGTACACAGCACATGGCAGAGAGGGTGACAAGTGACTTCTGGGAAGAGGTCATAAGAGAAGTCCAGGCTTCCTCTTGGAGCTCTAGGGTCACCTCCCAGGGGGACTGGTGTCAGCTGTAGGCCCTCAGCCTGTGGAGCGTCCAAGCAGATCACCAGTCCCTGTCCAGCCTCCAGAGGACCCGTGTCCACCACATCCCGACTGAACAAGGGAGGCAGAGCCAGAAACAGGCAGAGAGGACACTCCTGCCTCCTGACCCCTAGCAGCTAAAGCAACATTGATCTTTTTGTAGCTTCAGGGTTTTGCAGAAACAGCAATAGGCATCCAATTTAATGCTGGGTGAGGGAAGATGCCAGGCAGAGATGACAGTTCAGTTGTTTGGGGCTGGTCAGAGCCATGGAGGGCACAGTGAGGTGGGCCAACACTGTTCTGGACTTAGGTGAGGGCCCTGCACCTAAGAACTGGAGTGGAGGGAGGGGGACCTGCTCTGGGGCACCTCAGAGGGGTGAGGGCTGCAACCCACCCTGTGATGCTCCATGCCCTAAGACCAAGAGCCAGGAGGGCCAGAGTGACTAGTCTTTGGGGGTGTATCCCCAGCCCTTCCTGCGGGCAGTCATGGCCTCTGGACCATGTGCTGTGCTTTCCTGCCCTGAAGAGAGATCCAGCATTCTGCCCTGGCATCTTAGTCCAGGCCCCAGGCCCCCTGGGACTTTTGGATACCTGCTCCTCCAAGGGGCAGACAACCTCTAGACTGTGGGGGTCCAGAAGTCATGGTGGGTGGGCCCTGTGTGCTGCAGCAGGTCACCAGGGGCTACAGAGGGCATGGCCTCTGGGTGGATGTCCCTGGGCTTCAGGCCTGGGTGGAATTTGTGGCTTCATTAGATGGATGTGTCCCCAGCCTTTGCAGCGACACTTGGCTCTGCTGCCTGAGTGCCCACGGTTCGGCCACCTCCTAGTCCCATCTGGGAGGAACCCAGGGGAACAGAGTGCTGGTCCCAGGACAAACTCAGAGTTTAGGGCCCTTCCCCTGCGGAGTACTGTTGTCAGGGCTCCTGGATTCCAGGGGACACGGGTGGCATCATCTGATCCCTCTTCTGTGGGCGTCCAGACTCAGGTGCCTGCTGCTACCCTGTGCTGTCCACCCTGTGCTGTCCACCCAGTGCTGTCCACCCAGTGCTGGCTAGGAAGTGTGATCGTTCTGTGGTGTCTTTGCAGGGCTGATATCTTCTGTTTGGAGAACACAGGGAGGGGATGTGAACAGCAAGGACACCCCTGGCTGGGGCGCTGCGTCTGGGAGGAGAGAAAAGACCTGGACACTCAGGGCCCTCGGCATAGGAGCGTGGTGCGGAAATTCTTGCGGAAGCTGTGGTCCAGGAAGGCATACAGGAAGGGGTTGAGGCATGAGTTGGCATAGCTGAGGCTGGTGATGGCATAAGAGATGCTGATGACCAGGGATGTCTGGGGCATGTCTGTGGTCAGAGCCACCACGGAGGCCAGGTGGAAGGGTGTCCAGCAGAGGAGGCACACTGCCAGCACAGTGAGGACCAACACAGTCACTTTCCGCTTGGCCTTGCCCAGAGCTTTGGTGCTGGGGCGGAGCCTCACAGCCCGTAGCCTGCGCAGCAGGTCCAGGTACAGCCCGCAGATGGTGCCCACAGGCACCAGGAAGCCCAGCACCAAGGTGTAGATGCGGCTGGCCTGGAACCAGGCCCGCTCAGGCCTGGGGAAGCTCAGGCCACAGCTGGGCACCTGCAGCTCGTTGCTGTAGACGCTGGCAAAGGAGAAGAAGGGCAGAACCATGATGGAGACAGCCACCCAGACACACAAGCTGGCGATCTTTGCCCCCCGGGGGGTGCGCTGGGGCACGCGGCGGGACTGCACAGTGGCCAGCACCACCAGGTAGCGGTCCACGCTCATCAGGGCCAGGAAGTAGATGCTGGAGAAGATGTTGCAGTGGTCAATGGCCAGCACCAGCTTGCAGAGCAGCTCCCCAAAGGGCCAGTGCTGTAGCAAGTGCTCGGCGATGTTGGCGGGCAGCACCAGCACGAAGAGGCCGTCTGCAATGGCCAAGTTCAGGATGAGCACGCTGGTCACAGTCTTTGTCTTGGGAGCCCTCAGGATCACGTAGATGACTGCTGCGTTGCCGGCCATCCCCACAACGCAGATCATCGAGTACACGGCCGGTAGCAGCAGGTAGAGTGGCCACAGCGGCTGGGGGAAGGTGGTGTTGGGCTGGGTGCCACTGTCCTGTGAGAGGTTGGTGCCCACCATGGCAGTGGGGGAGGGACCCCCACTGCCACTGAACTCTGTGTGCCCGGCTGGCTGCATTGGCTTGGGGATCGGAAGCAGGTTCTGAGCAGAGGCCTCCTTGGGCTGGATTCTGGGAAAGAAATAGCCAGAAACTTTGGACTCTGGCCATCAGAACAGTGGCCACCTCAAGTTCTCTGGCAGAGCGTGTGGCCATGCCACCAGGCCAAGGAGGCCTGGGAGTCACTCTGTCCATCCTGGTTCTGAGGCCAGTGAGAGCCTGTTAGGTGCGGGGGCCTCCTTTGGGAGGCAGGCACGCTGAGCAGCTCAGCATCCTTCCCCAGACCCTGCTCCTGCTCTTCGAGGTCAGCCACACCACCCACCTGGGAGGCAGACGCTTGGAGCTGCCCACTATGCCTGCCGTCCACCCAAGCACAATCCACATTATGGTGGTCAAGGCTATTGTCCTTTGGCAAATGCACTTCCCGGGGGCATCCCTAGCTGCCTTTGAATCCCAAGTACCAAACCATTGGAACAAAGCACCTCCCTGCGGAAGTCCCCACCTTCACCCTCTCCCCCTCACCAGGGCTCTTCTTTCCACTCACCTGTCAGGTGCCTGGGGCCAGAAGTTGGTGGCCTTCGGACTCTGAGTGGCAGCGAAGCTCGGCAGCAGTGAGAGGAGAAGGGAGTGCTCGCCCCCACAGGCCCCTGCAGGGTCCTGAGCCCTCCCTGACTGGGAGGGGCTTCCAGGACCTGCCTGCTGGCTGGCTGCCGGCTCTCCTGCTGCCTTTTGGCAGTGCTGATGTGCAGGCAGGGAGGGAGGCGGGTCTCTCTTGCTGACGCTGTGAGCCCCTGGAGGCAGCCACCCCATGCGGTCTCAGTTAGGGACTCCCAAGGGGGACTGAGTAGCGTGTGTGTCTGGGCCTGTGTGTGCATGTGTGTGCCGGCATGTTGGGAGGGCGTGCCACGCAGGGGCTTCTGGTACCGAGAGCATCGGTGGGTCACCATGAACCTGGAAAGCCGCATCTGTGTGCGTGGGTGTCTTGTGCCTGATCCTGAGTGTGCGTGACATGTGCCGTGGGCACGTGTGTGTGGGTTCATGTTGTCTGTACAGGTGTAGATGCAGCTACACCTGCACTAGGGGTGACTCTACACTACGTCCGAGAGGGTCTGTGTATCCTTGGCCCAACATGAGGCCTGGGGACATATGTCCTCGTGTGGAAACCTGTTGACTGCAGGCAACACGGCTTCTTTTTGTCTTTTACAAACGAAGCAGAAGCTGACAGGCCCTGAGGTGGTGGAAAGGAGGTCTGCTCCCTGCCAGCTCTGGTCCACTCGCTGGCGCAGCTGCACACGTGGCTGGTGGCAAGAGCTGCACGCTTTCTGGGCTGACCCTTAGGTCCCTCCCTTCCCCACCTTTGCTCCTATGGCTGGATGTACCCTGACTCACTCAGCCAGTGGTGGGCAGTAGGGCGCTCTGGCGGTGTCCTGTAGGCCACACTGCAGAGGAGGCTTGGTGGCACACCTCGGGCAGTTCCTCGGGACTTGTTGGCAGGTCTGTGGCTGCCTGCTGGTGTCCACTGCCCTCCAGGTCACAGTGCCGTCTCCTCCACAAGCTGCTTCATTGTTTTTGCTGGTGCCCACTTCCCCTGGCCAGTTTAGGACAGGAGCCTGGGAACTAGCCTGTAGTGCCTGGACGTTACTAGGCCTGAGGCCATGACCAGGGGCACGGTGGGTGGGCCCCTAGCTCCCTGCCCTGTGCCATGTGGAAATGGAGTCCAAAGGGAACCTGGCTGGCAGTGGGTCCGTGACTGGGCCCAGAGGGAGCATCCCACCTGGGAGAAGCCTAAGGACCATGATTTTGGGGTGCTGTTAGCGGGACAGACGTTCTAGGTATTCCAAAGCTCCTGGAAACCAGAGACATGAGGGAGAGAGGGGTAGGCCTGTGTGTGGTGGCCTTGTCCTCCTGCTGTGGGGCCCAGGCATCGTCCAGGGCATGGGCTGGTTCAGGCAGTGGCGGGTCTTGGCTGGGAGTGAGCGATTGTCCGCCGCCTCAGTGCGAGGGACGGAGGTACTATCTGGAATGGGGTGGCCATGCTGGGCCTGATTCTGGGCCAGGGTTCGGGGTGCCCCCACACAGGGCAGTGCTGCCCGAGCACTGCGTGGGTGGAGTCCTGGGCACCCTTTCACTCCTCGTCTCTCTGTACACACCAAGGGCACTGCCCTCTCTCCAGAGCTGGCTGCTCTAGGCCTGCCCTCCAGCCCCACAAGGGAGTAACCTAGTACCAGAGGACAGTACTTAGGGCTCAGAACTCTCCCTCGGGGCTTGTGGTCAGTATTTGGCTCATCCAGAGCCCCTCCCACACCCTCTCTCTGCCCTTCCTACCTGTCCTAGTCAGACCCTCACCAAGGCCATCATATCTGAAGTGGGGGGGCAATAGGAGGCACAGGCATGGAGAGGGAGGTGATAGGAAGTATGGAGGGGGTTGGGAGAGAGCAGCTCTACACATTCCACAATATAATGGGGTTTATTATTCTAAAATGTAGAGCAGCAGCTTTCAGGCTGTGCCTAGCCCTGAGTACTCCATTCTGAGTACAAATACCAAGGTAGAATGGCCTGGTGACCTGTTTGGGCTAACAGATGCCCACCAGCAGTTGGATGTATGGAAGTTGAGGGAAGAGAAAACCCATGTGCAGCACAGTCATAAGGCACAAACCAAGAAATAAATGAATTATATCAGGAAAGTATGACCACCTGAACTTGCAGAATTAAAACAAAAGCAGAAGCCAGGTGTGGTGGCCACACCTGCAATCCCAGTGACTTGGGAGGCTGAGGCAGGAGGATCTCTAGTACAAAGCCAGACTCAGCAACTTAGCGTGGACCTAAGTAACTCAGGGAGGCCCCATCTGTAAATAAAATATAAAAAAGGGCTGGGGATGTGGCTCAGTGGTTAAGCGCCCTGGGATCAAACCCCCAAGACTGACCCACCTAAACCCCCAGCAGCACATGAATCCAGGGGCATACCAACTCAGAACAGAGAAACCAAGTCTCCTGGTGAGTTTATGGGTGACCCTCCCTGAAACATGGGAAAGGAGAGGTGCCCAGACAGGGGCACACGGCCTGCCAGACCTTCTGGTAGCGAGGAACTCCCTGCTTGCATGGCCCTCTTCAGTTGGGTTGGCTCAGTGTCTGTCTGACCACCCGCAGTGGACTTCTGCCTTTGAATCTGCTCTCTGGGTGCAGGAGCCTGCCTTAGGGCCACCTTAACCCTGGCTCAGCCTTTCTGTATCACTGTATGAAGTGTATCACTGGGTGAAGTGTGATGTTAGTAATTAGGGTAGGAATAAAAGAACCCATGAGGGCCAACTGAGGGCCACACAGTGACCCCGAAGTAACTGGTGAATTTCAAGGCAGGAACGTGATGCGACCTGTGGATTTATTGTTATTCAATAAATGTTGACACTGTTGAAAGACATAAATGTGTCTGGTCTGTTAATGAGAACTCACAGAGGAGAGATGGGGATGAGGAGTAGCAAGGGTTTGGAAGACCAAGGGGGCCAGGTGTAGGTGCTAGGCTCTCAGACCCATTGGGCTGGACAGGCCCAGGGTGCCAGGGAGGCTGCTGTAGGAGTTAGTCATCCTGGCACGAGGGCCATGCATGCAGGGCCCTTTCAGAAGCTCCAAGGCCCTAGTCTCTGACCCTCAGCTCTTACCCCGAGGCTCAGCGAGCAGGTTTCTTCTGGGTTGGGCAATTAGAGAGCTTTGTTCTGAAAGGATTTTCATTTCGGAAATGAATTGACCTTTTCGAGTCAGCCTGCTGGGGTATGAGAGCAGGGGCTGGAGGGAGCCATGCGCTAGCTCCATGGGGCGTGGGAGGGTAAGGCCAGGTATGTCCAGGTGCTGGGGGTGGAGAGAGGGGACAGGGCCAGGGGCCTGCATTAGGGCATCGTGTGTGGGGTTTACACAGGGGCACGCCGAGCCACCTTGTCCCTCAGGGAAGGGGACAGGGAAGATGTGCCACTGGATGTAAGTGAGCCCTGGGACATTAGTTTGATCACGGAGCTCTGTTCTTGTCATCCTGGGTATATGGCAGCCTCCTACCACTGTCCTGAGTGTCTTGTAACTTGGTTCTTGGCACAGACATGCACATGGCCCAACAGACACACAGGCGCACCTGCATACCTATGTGTGCCCAGCACATTTCTCAGCTCATCCAGCGAGCTCTGCAGGGTGGAGCAGGTGCTCTGACCCACCCTGAAGCCCTGAGGGTACGCTCAGGAGTGCCAGGCCACTGAGACCTGTGACAGGCTCAGGAACCAGCTGCCTCAAAGCTGGCAACCGGCAGCTTTGCTCCCTGGAATAGGAAGCTTCTTCTGGGAAGCAGGCGACTGTGCTGATAAAGCTGGGAGTGCTGTTTCTTACAGACTCAGTACTGTCCACCCTACCACTGGGCTCCTGACCTGCATTTCCTCCACCCAGCCAGCACCCAGCCTTCAGAGGGGCCAGGGCTAGGGGTGCCCCCTCTGTAGACAAGCCTTGGGAGGGAGGTCCTGGGCTCAGGGTTGGGGAGGGGCAGCCAGACAGGGCAGGAGCTAGCCACTAATCTACTGCCCAAGCATCTGCCTAGGAATACAGCAGAGAACAGAGAAGAGGAAAGTCCTGCCCTGGAGGGCTGACTCATGAGAGGCAGGGAGGTGAGCTAAACCAAAAGCCTGCTGCTTGCTACCTGAAGAAGGTAGAGAGGCCTGCCAGAGGGAAGGGGAGGGGCTCCAAGGCAGAGCTGCCTGCCTGGTACTCAGCTCAGAGGTTCAGTGGGGGTGGGGGGCAGGTGAACGAGCAGCCTGGGGCCGATGGACGGGTAACAGGTCAGGAGAGAGGAGGGACAGCCTAGGAGGACACCAAGACCTCTCCCTGGCTTCTGAGTCCCCTCTGGTGAACTGGGGGTGAGGTTGTTGACTCCCCTTGCTACCCTGCAGGTTCATGTAGGTGGCAGGTCCCCAGCTCAGAGAATTTGACTGGGAAACTTCCAGCATGACTCAAATGAGCTAACAGGAAGGAGCCAATTGCTCCCCAGGGCCCAGACCCATCTCAGCCGCACTGCTGGGGTTGTAGAAGTCAATTACAAAGTCCTCTTCCAAGCAGGAGGGGTGGGAGGGAGTAAGCCCAGAGTCCCAGGGGCAACCTTCCACAGCTGCCTGGCCAGGACTCCAGCCCCAAACCCAAATAGGCCCTGGAGCAGCTGCCTAGTGCCCAGGGATTCAGTCCCTGAGGGCTTCACCAACAGTTCCTGCACCCTTCCTTGGGGATGTCTCTGAGGGTCTTAGTGCACAGGAAGGTGTGGTAAGCATGGCTGAAGATGTAGAGTCCTCTAGGGATAGGAGGGGTCTGCAGGGGTCTAACCCTGTCCCTAGCTGGGGGACAGCATAGACAAAATGGGCAGGCAGTATGCGGGTGCCTTCGTGTCTCCAGGGAGAGGGGCCCCTAGGCATGTCAGTGTGTGTGACACATAGGTGGGCGCTAGTTCACTGCTTCTGGCACTGCACGGCAGGGTACCCAAGCTCCCAAGATGGGTCCAGAAGACCCAAGAGTCGATGCTGGACAGTACCTTTTATCTTCAGTGATTCTTGCCGAAGGGCAGGCAGGCTGAGTCAAGCTCAGTGCTGTGGGCTCTCGCTTCCTCACTGGTTCCTACAGAGCGGTGACCCTGTGGGCAGTCCCCATGTGGCTTGTGCCCTTGCTTAGCGGGAGTTTGGTCCTGGGGTGTGTGGGCACTGCTCTGGGGTGCTCCAGTGGCCAGACTGGTTGCCTTCAGACCAGGCTCTGTGGGCTGATGAGTTGGAGGTGAGAAGCCTGGGGACAAAGGCTGGGGGAGGCTCCCTGGTCTCTGGCATCCCCAGGATGGTGGCTGAAGGGGTTGGCTTGATGGGCCCTGTGGGTTAGGGAGTTGCTTAGCCATCTCCTCTGCTTCCCAGCTGCTTGGTCGACCTCAAGCTCAGAGGGCAGACACTGACCTGAGCCTGGGCAGGAGCTTTAGCTCCCCACCATCCCAAACACACATGAACTCTGCTCACCACGTTTGCTCGGACCTCTCCAGATGAATTGGAACAGGGTAAGGCTGGTTCCCCAAGACAGGGGCTGGGGTAGGGCAGATGCTGGGGACAGAGGCAGGGCACTGCTGAGCCTGGTCTCATGCTTGCTGCCTAGGGCTCATGCCTGTGGCCAGGACACCTCACCATGCAGGTCATCGTTCGAGCCCAGGCTGGTACAGTCCACTGCACAGGTCCACCTCGTGACTCTCGGTGCAGGTTCCTGCCTGCCCGACTGCACGTGCCAGCTCTACATGCTCCAAGCCTGGGGGCTCCTCTTCCCTGGGGGTCCTTTCCCTGACACTGTCCTCTCTGAGTGCCCTGGGTGAGGAGCCTTAGGAGGGGTGCTGGGTGGTCAGCACAGGAGGGGCCAACTCTGTTCACCACACACTCTTCCCTGTGGTCCCTGTGGCCCCTGTGGCCAGTGACCAGAGGTCCTGCTGTGGTGAAATCTTAGGCAGGCCTTGAGTGGGGGACATGGAGGGGAGCCCATGGGTTTTGAGGAACCCACAGATCCTGATGCTGGGAGGGGTATAGGGAGCCTTCAGCAGGCTGAGTCTGGGGCTAGGGTATTGGGGCAACTGAGGAAGGGGTGGCCCAGGGAGGCTGCACCCTAACCTTTACTTAGAGGTGGGCATTTTGTGGTACGAGCTAGGACTCAGGGAGGCACTCTCTGCCAGTGGGTACCTTTGCTCCTTGGTATCTCTGTGGTCTGAATTGATGTCCCCACTGCATGTAAGGTCCACACTGGGCTGGGACCTGGCTGGGACCTGGCTGGGGTGGGGGTGATGCTTCTGTCAAGAGCTTGCTTAAGGGACACTCTTACCACCTGGGCAAGACCCAGGAGAAGGTGCTGTGGCTGGGACCCTCAGGCCTGGCTGAGAACTGCAGCTCCCCCAGCCTGAAACCCTTGGCCAGGCAGTGTGGGCTCTGCCTTCAGAGCTGGGGCAGGGCCTTGGTCTGAGGCACTGGGCTGAAGAGTATGTGGTGAGGCCTCAGGTCTGGGAAGCCTTTGGAGGCTCAGTCTCTTCATTCTTCCCGGTCCTCTTGGCTGTGTGCCCCACAGGACACACGTCCTCCATGCCCCGACCTGCATGGAGTCCTGGGTGGGTCCTGGGTCCATCCTGTCCCTTTCCCAGTGTGCTCAGCCCAGGATCCCAGGGAGGGAAGGGACTACTTGGGTATATCATAGGAGTTTCAGATGGTCCCCCCCCCCCATCTCCAGGGACAGAAGGTGGAGGGACAAGAGGAAGAACTGGCAAAAAGCAGGTTTTCCAGGCCTTGAGGTTGCCCTAGGAGCCTCATCCCTGCTGAATCTGGGTGGACATTAGACATGAAGTGATGCCCACGTGTGGCTCATGTGTGGGAGCCACCGGGGTGACTCTGGGCTGGTGCTGTGGTGCTGCTGAAGCATGGCACAGGTGTGCCTGGTGCAGGTGAGGAATGGCACAGGTGAGGAGTGGTGCAGGTGCAGGTAGTGCTGTCAGGAGCTTGCTGGTCAGAGAGCTGCAGGACGTCTGCTTAGCTTCCCAGGAGCTGGCCCTGGTTCCATCCCTGGCTTCCTGGAGACCCTGAGCCTGTGGCTTTCCCCAGGGAAGGTGGAGTTGGGTCCCACCAGAGGACAGGTTGCATACCCCAGATGACCTTTCCTGTCTGTGGATACTGTCCACACCTCTGGCCTCTCAGGGGGGTGGGCAGGACCCTCAAAGGCTCAGAACACTAGTCATGCAGGCAGCGTTCTTTGCCCCTCTGCCCCACACTCTCGCGTGTGCCCTGAGGGCAGGTGGGATGCCCAGGGTACTGCTGGGGTCTTCAGAGACTGCTCTGCTGTGCAAGCATGAGAAGCCTCATGGACCTGTGCTGGTCAAGGGTGTTGTTGTGGTGTGCACAGTAGGGCAGACCTACTGTACTGTCAGGAGTACAGGTGTGCATCCAGCTTTTCCTTGCTGTGTTCCTGGAGTGAGTTACTCCACCTCTCTGAGCCCCCATCTCCTTATTTGAGGTAATTTTTCTGCCTTAGCATGTAGAGAGCAACAGGTTGAGGGGTGCTGGCTGAGGGCTCACTCGGAGCTTGTATGCTGCTAGAAGGAGGTATCCCTGCCCTGATGCTCTGGACAGAGTCTGGGTTTCAGCCTGGGGGAACACTGACCTCACCTCAGCTGTGGGTAACCTGGCAGGAGGCTAGGGGTGCTTCCTACAGGTGGTGTGTAGGTTCTCAGCCTATGCTGGAGTGGGAGTCCAGGCAGCCAGCTATGGCCAGAGTGTGGGGATCTGCCATGGAGTGGAAGCACCTCACAGCCCCCTCTTCCAGGAGGTCCTCCTGGACTAGCTCTGTCTCTCAGAGGGACATTGTTTCCCCCAGGGCTGAGTAGATGAGCTTGGTCCCTTCTGCTCTAGACTGGGAAGGTTTTGTGCAATGCAGTCCAACCCTGACCCCCAGTGGCCAGTTCCAAGTTCTGATGCAGAGGAGTTGGAATAGACAGGGGAAAGTCCTGGAATCCTAGTCCAGACCCTTGGGACCTTACTAAAGAATAGCCTGACCCATTCAAGGGAGGCCCCTGGGTGCAGCTTTGTGGGCAATCACGGGAGCGGGAGGGGAGGGTACCACGTCCCGAGGGCTGCCAAGGACTCTATTCTGGTGTTGAGAGACCCAAGGTGCCATGATCCTTATTAAGCTACAGATTCATTATGTGATGGCCCCGACTCTGATGGGCATCAGGGCAGGGTTCCGGGGGGGGCGGCCTCTTGAGTTCAGCTGCTAAGGGAGAGTAGGGGTGCTTGGGGAGGGAGGGAGGGAGCCGTAGGCAGCAATGCAACCATGTGAGGCTGGCGGGAGCACAGCGTTTCAGGACGTGGGTCAGGGAGGGAAGCTACAGGGAAGGTGGGCTGCATTGTGAGGAGGGGGACAGTAGGGACCACAGAGAATTTTAAGCAGAGGTGTGACATGGCCACTTGTGTATTTCGAAACAAGCGTTCTGGCTGCTGGATGAAAGGTGGAGAGAAGCAGATGGCCAGTCAGAAGTGCAGCTACTGAGACTCAACCGAATGGAGGGGCATGGGCAGGGCCTGGGTAGAGGTTTGACCCAGGCTGGGCGCTTGGAGTGTTATTTGGAGGGAATTATGAATGTCAACACCAAGGGGTGGGAATGGTTAGTTCTGAGGCTGAAGTGCCTGGGTTGGAGTCACACATCTGCCATTTGGCCACTACGTAATGTTGGGTAAGCCACTTCTCTCCTTGGAACCTCAGTTTCACATCTGCACAATGGGGAAAACAATACTTTCTTTTTTGAGATACCTGTGGGTCAGAGTACCTTGGAAACTAGGAAACATTATCTACCCATCCATCCATTCACTGACTCATCCATTCACTCATCCACCAGTCTACCCATCTATCCACCCATCTGTCCATTCGCCCATCCATCCATCCATCCATCCATCCATCCATCCATCCACCCATCCACCCACCCACCGCAGTTTGGATATAAGATGTCTCCCAAAAGCTCCTGTGTTAATGCAGGAATGTTCAGAGGTAAAATGAGATTATAAGAGCTGTAACTTCATTCAGTGGATTAATCCATTTGATGATTAATAATTTGAATGAACTAACTGGATGGTAACTATGGGCAGTAGTGGTGTGCCTGGAGGAGGCTGGGTCACTGGGGGTTTGCTTTTGGGGTTTATATTTTATCCTTGCCTCCTTATGGGATCTCTCTTCTTCCTGGCTATCATTTTTCACCTGCAATGTTCTTCTACCATAATGTGCTGCCTCACCTCTGGCCCAGGGTGATGGAATTGACCTTTGAAACTGAGCCCTGAATAAACTTTTCCTCTGAGTTATTCTTGTCAAGTATTTTGGTTACTGTGACAAAAACTAACACACCACTCATGCATCTATTCACCCACATATCCATCTCCTTATTCATCCATCATCCATTAATTTACATATCTTCCACCCACCCACCCACACATCCATCTACTCATCCATCCTTTCATCATCTATCCGTCCATTTATTCACTTACATATCCATCCACCCATCCAACTATCCACCTATCCATCTATCCATTCATCCACCATCTGTCCATACACCTATAATTTATCTACCATCCATCCATACTCTATCCATCTATCCATTCATTCAGAATCTATCCACGTATCTTCCTATCTATTCATCTACCATCCATCCATACACCATCCACCTATCAATCTGTCCACCATCCATCCATCCACCCATCCACCTATCTTCCTATCCATTCATCCACCATCTGTCCATACATCCACCCACCTATCCACCTATCCACCCATTCACTCAGATTGCCTTGCCTAGCACTCTCCCTCCATGAGCCCTGGTTCCAATCCTGATACCATCTCCTGGCCTGGGGCCCAGGTGCTTCACTTCAGCTCTGGGCAGTGGAGCCCTGAAGCTCCATATTGATAAAGTGGGCATGTTCAATGGTTGAGGGAAACTGAAGTCAGCACTTTGGTTGCTGGTTGTGGACTCAAGCTGGAAGGGCAGCAGGGTTTGGGAATGACAACACTGTCTGTTTTTGGTGTGTTGAGGCAAGATGTTGTATGTTTCCAGATGCTGCAGCCTCTGTCAGTCCATATGGCCTGGAGATCCAGGAGTGGTGAGTGCTCTGGGGCAGGTGAGTGTGCTGTGCTGCAGAGAGGGAGTAATGTGAGGAGAACAGCAGGTGGAGGCAGAATCTAGTGGGAGAATAGGAGCCCAGAAGAGTGTGGGAAGAACAACCCAGGGGATCCAGGAGAGACTGGTGGGCCATCTCTCCTGGGCTTGGGATAGGCTGCAGTAAATGTGGATAGAGGGGCAAGAGGCCAGCTCAGGCAAACTGTGGGTTAAGTTGGACATGAAGAGAAGGTGTGGGAGCCAGGGAGGACTTTGCCTCTAGTCGCCAGAAAGAGCTATAAAGCACGGATTTGGGAGAGCTGTTCTTGAGCTAGTTTATAGGGTAGCACACCAATACTGCAGCGGCCTGATTAAGTTAATTTATATCCCAAAGCAATATGACAACCACAGAATTCAGTGCAGCAATTCATTCTCATCTCTCCTGCAGTTTGTAAAAGAATGAAGTCAATTCTGCGGAACACATTAAACTCAGGATATATGTTCACGGATTTCAGCAGTAGGCAAATATCCTTAATGGTTAACCTTCAAACTGCTGTTAGAAATTTGTGTGCTAATATATAAGAAATGTTTATGTCACCGGTTCTCCTTTGATGCACATTAGAATCACCTGGGCCATTTTGAGAAGCCATGAGGAGGCTGGGAATGCCGCTCAGTGGTGGAGCACTTGCCCAGTATGCGCGAGGTTTCAGTCCCCAGCACCACCCACAGAGAAGCCATGGCCCTGGGCTTCAAGGCCCTGCTCTGGTGTGCTTGGCCCAGGAGGGGCCTGGGCACCAGTTCTTGAACTCCAAAAGTCGTGTTGCTAGCACTTGCCTGGGGGCGGAAGCTTCCATTGTATTCCGGACGTGGCTGGAGTCTTCTGCACTGTGAAGCCTCCCTGGGATTCTGCATCCTGGGGGTGGGCAACACCTGGAGAGCCAGTGGGGCTCTCTCCTAGGGTAATGGCGCAAACATCCTCACTCAGTTTCAGGGGATTCTAGGGTCCCTGAAGCCCCTCGGACCCAGCTGTCCTGGGTTTCTTTTGTAGTTTCATCACGATTACATCAGATTTCCACTTGTTTTTAATCTGCTCACTGTCCACATGCTGGGCAGTTATGAGACTCTGTGCAGCAGGAAACCACTGCTGCACTTGTAATCAGGACCCCATGTTCTGGGCCTAGGCCTCAGGGCTCCGATTCTGGCTCCCACACATCCTGGCAACCCTCTCAGTGCTTCAGTTTCCTCATCTGAGAAGTGGGGTGATGATCACAGAGGGCCCCCAGGGCTTGTGCAGATTGATGCGTTCTCTACAAGATGAGCCGCGTGAAAACTGCTGTCTCAGATGAGCCCACCAGGAACCCCGAGCTCCCTGAGGTGCTGGAGCCAGGCTGAGGGCTGAGCGGGGTGGTCTGGGCTCCCCGCGTCCACCCAGAGCAGCTCCCCATCTTGGGACAAGACCCTAACTCTAGCTACTTCTGCGGCAACTGGTGTGAGGCCCACTCCGGGTGGCAGGGCTGATCCTGGCAGTGCCCCTCCCGCTAACGTGTCCTGCTGCATGGAGGGCAGAGGAAGCAGAGGTGGGCCAGAGTGGCCTCATGGAGTGGGATGAGGGGCTCACCAATGTCCTTGTATTCTTTTTACTTTTTTGTTTGAAATTTTATGTCAGGAAAAATTACAAAGGATTTTGAAACCCTGTCTCAAAATAAAAAATAAAAAAGACTGGGGAAGTGGCTTAGTGTGGGAGACCTTGGGTTCAATCCCTGGTACTGAAAAAAGTCAATATATAAACAATATTAAACTATGAAACCAGTGTAAAAAAGTCTAAAACATTGTGACTTCCCCTGGGATGACCACTTGGATGCTTTTGAAAAAATGCCAAATTCTTTAAAATGAAATCACCCTTGGTGCCCTGTTTGGCAGACTTGTGAGCCTTGCTCTGACTTAGAAGCTCAGTGCCCAGGCAGGCAGAGATGGAGAGGGGAGCAGGTGCCCAGGGAGGCTGTGGCTGCCATCCTCGCCCAGGAGCAGGGCCCGGGCAGTGAACCGTGTGGTGTGGATGGTGGGAGCCCAGAGGGCTGTTGGTTCTTCCTGGGCATCTGGAAGAAGGGCATAGAGGCCATGGAAGTAGGCCCAGGTGGGCACTGGTAAGGGTCAGTGCACCTACTCTGGACAGGTCGTGGCTCAGGGTCCATAGTAGGCCCCCAGCAAGACCCCGAGCCCCTGGCTCTGGTGGTGGGTTGATTCTGGGGAGCTTGTAGGGCCTGGGTTCATGTTGTAGGGGCTGGAAGGGCAGGCAGTGTGGAGTCAAGGAGGTCCTCCTGTGGGGTGGGCCTGGCCAGCTGCTGCTTGTCCAGCTCTGTGCCCACCATTCTGGCTGATGCATTGGGACCACTGCTATGTGTCTTTGTCCCTGATGTGGCCCAGTTGATTAGCAACTGACCCCCGGTGTCCAGGTCAAGGAACAAACTGCTTCTCCTGCCCAACCCAGGGAGCTGAGGGCAGAAGGGTCACAGGGAGGTGCCCGTCCTCCTCCGCAGTGCTGGACTGGGCCTGGGCTGGAACCCGGGCTACCTGTGTCCGACCTGGTCCTGACTTTCTTGTGGTCTCCTGGGAGAGCAGGCTGTCTATTCCATGCGCAGGTTCCTTTTGAGCCCTCGAAGTCCTGGAAGTGGAGACCATGCAGCTGCTCCATCCCTTTCTGGTGTGATGAGCCCTATAACATCCATTATAGCCTTTAATACAATCCCTGCTCAGAGCTGCTGCTTCATGAATGTGGAATTGGAATTTAAATCAAAATGTTGTTTTGTAGTCTGGAGGCTTTACCTGGGAAGCTATTCAAGGGACAGCTCAGAGCCAGCATTTGGGAGAGTTGGTAGGAAGGAAAGCCAAGCCTGAAGAAGAGGAGGACAGCTCCTCAGAGCTGCACCTGGGAGCTCAGGGCACAGTTTTTCCAGGGAGGGAGTGAGCAGAGGGCGGTTGAGGGGTCTCCTTGTCCAGGGGCTTCTTGTTTCCTTTCTTTCTATTGCTGGAACTCACCATGGACTTGGCCCTCCTGTGGATGGAGGAAGAGCTCTTAAAGGCCATCAGGTATTCTGAGCTGTGGGTCTGTCTTTGCCATCTGGAGGGGCTTCTCTTTAGAATTTAGAATGTTGGGATTAGGGATGGGTAATGGCCTTGCCCAACTCTACCAAGGACAGCTTCCTAGAAGACTTCCTGGGTCACTGGCACCACAGTCCTCAGGCTACATGGGACTCACTTCCAGAGGCCCCTGGTCCCCTGCTGGGGCCTGCCTGGAACACACAGTGGACCTGGTTGCGTGAAGAGGCAGTGGCTGTCCCTCACTTCTGAGGTTGTCCCCACCTTGGGTCCCGGGAGGTTTGGGCAGAGGGAAGGCAGGTGCTTCTGAGGCCAGGTGTAGCCCCTGGGACCAGAGTGCTTTCCTATAAGCAGGTGCAGCCCCTGAACTCACAAAGCTCATCGTCCAGCTGGAAAAGAAAGGAGGAAGGCAGGAAAGTGAGAGCGATGGCCTTGGGGGGTGCTGATGCCAGTGCACAGCCACCCAGGATGGGGAAGCACTCTCCCACGGGAGGAGCAGGACCAGGCCGCCCTCCTCCAGTCCCTACACAGCCCCTCCTGTACATCAGCCAAGCCCTGCCCTTGGACTTCACAGCAGGATTCTTCTGTTGAAAGCAGCAGAGACCTTTCTCGGTCTCCAACCCATCGCAGTTGAGACCCGTCTGGGCCTGTGTTCTCCTCCTCCTCCCTCTTCACCCTCTGCACTGCCAGGCAGTCTGCCTGGCAGGAGAGATGGCACACATGGTGCCATCTGTGGTTCATGCCACGTGGCTGCTTTGAGGGGCATGCAGAGACACCAGGGCTGGGAGAGGTGCTTTTCTTTCCTCATTTTCCAAGTCAGCAATGCTGTCCTAACCCATCTGTGATGAAAAGGAGTTCTAAAGTGTGAAGCAGCAAATTGCTGGGGCTGTGTCAAGGATGGGCAGATCCCAGAAGAGGCTGGATTCCACCAGGAGCAGGGAGGCAGCTGTCCAGTGGGCAGGGCTCAGGTTAAAGGTGCAAAGGTTGTTTCTGAAGGAGTGACGAGTTGGCTGTGGGCACACTACTAGCCAGGGCTAGCTTTCAAGTAATGGGGAAAAGTGCTAACAAATCAACAGGAAAACCACAACGGCAGAGAAACAGCAGAAACTTTCCCGGGGACTGCTGTGTGCTGTGTCCTTTTCTGAGATGTGGTCCTTCGGGAGCTGACTGCGTGTGGGATGTAGGAGACCCAGACGTCTGTGGCTCTTCCTGGGGTGGGCATAGCCACCTCGGTGAATCCCCAGAGTGTCTCAGGCAATGACCCATCACACTTTGATGTAGAGAATGTTCCAGGCCCCAGAGGTCCTGGGGAGGAATAGTTCAGGAGAAAGCCTCTCCATTGTCTGTGGCCTTGGCGGCTCTATGTCGAGAGGGAACCTGCCTGTGGGCCACCTCCTTCCTGTCTGTGAGTCTGTCACCACACCCAGATTTCCGAGTGAAACTCGGGGTTCAGATGCCCCACGCACTGTGGAGTCCCTGTGAATCGGTGAACCTCAGGTGGTGGGAGGACAGCCTGGAGAGCCTGGTCTGAGGCACCAGCCAACAGCAGGATGCAGGTCACTGATGTGCTTAGAATGACAAAAAGCCTCCTTGTCCCTCAGCAGGAGGTAAGATGCCCCCATGGGTTAGGATCATTCAGATCAGCTTACACTTAAAAATAATATTGAATGGCCAATGGAACTTGCAAAGGGTTTGTTTTGCATGATCACATGATCACATTAGTGCAAACTGAAAAAGGTCATGCATGTCCTTGGACATGTATATAGAAGCTAAAACTGAAAATGTGCAGAGAGATGGTGGAAGTCTGTTTCAGGGGAGCCCCCTCCATGAGGCTAAATATTTCCATGCTTAAAAATTAAACAACAAAAGATTTTGAGAGTGGGGTGAGAAGGCAGTCTATGGAACGACAGTCATATCTGGTGGAGAGGTGAGCCTGGGCAGAGAGAGGATTCCGAGCACTTCGGCAGGATTCTACAGGAAGAGGAAGAGCAGGAGGGGAAGGCTGGAGCGGGCGGGTAAGGCAAAGTAAGGCACGTGTTCTGCTTTCATCCAGGCTGGGCTGGGCTGAGTGAGTCCAGTCCAGCAGAAGGGCACTTCAGGGAACCTGGAGCCCAGTGGGGTCACTCTCCTGCTCTCCCACCATGGTGATGTGGGCAGCAGAGGCAGCACGTGGCTGAGGGAGGGGTCAGTTCCAGGCTCCGAGTTGGGTGCTGGTTCAGGGCAAGGCTGGTGATCTAGGGTAGATGGGTGCAGAAAGGACGCTGAATCACGTGTCAGAGACGTTTCCAAAGTCTCAGAGGCTGGCTCAGTCTTGGAGAGCGATCTGTGGCTCAACCAGTTCACAATAAATGCGGTTAAACTTTTATTTAGGCACAGCTGCTAATTGCACCGTAAACATTTTTCATCAAGCAATTGCTGTTTACTCGTTCCCCAATCAGCTCATTATCCAGCCACCTCTCTCCACTCCTGGCTTCCGTTCACAAACCCTGCTGCTCTGACTACTCCCTGCAGCTGTCCTCCAGGCTGGCCCAGCCTGTGAGGCACTGGCTGTGCTCCGTTGACCACTCTCTCCTCTGACTCCCAAACCCCTTGTTCTTGGTATCCTGGCCTCCCTGTCCCCCTGCCGCCCGATGTCTCCCTACTTCTCTCCACAAGACAGGGTTACAGGAGGCAAACAGCAAGCCAGTATCCCCAACCCCAGGCAGGCACCCTTCTGGCCCTTGTGACAGTGGCCTGTTGGCAGTATTCCCCTGGGCTCCTCGCTGGCTTGTGCCCCTTAGAGTGCCGAGCCTGGCCTGCCTTGGTTGGCACCTTGAATGATCATTGTCTGACTGTGGCCATCTCCCTCTCAGGTCCCTGTTGTGGGCTGCCTCAGGGTGGAACAACCCGGCCTGTTTCTGCATGCCTGCCCTTCCATGAGGCAGCAGTCCCCTGGGTGGGTGAGGCCAGAATCTCACATGTTGTGGGTCCTCAGCAACACCAACTTTTGGGACATTCATGAGTGTGTTAGTGTAGTGTGAGTACCCATGAATGGGCATGTGTATGTGTTTAGGTAAGTGGACATGTGTGTATATGTGTGTGAGTAACATGCATGCAGGTATGCATATACATGTGTGCCATGAACGTGTTGATGTGAGCAGATGTGCATTGGTTCATCCATTGGCATTCATGTATGTACACATTGCATGCATGGTAAGTTTATGCATATAAATATACTCATGCATGCATGGTCGCACACATGAGTACATGCACATGTACACACGTGTATGCACATACCTGTGTACATGTGAGTGGTGTGTATATGATGCACATATTTATACATGTACCTATGTACTTGTGTCCACAAATGTCTGCATGTGTGGTGTGCATGTGCATGCATATGTATACATGCATGAGTGGTACATAAGTTTGTACATGCACACATAGGTGTGCTCATGCATGTGTGCACATTATATACATGTGAACATGCATATTTATGAAAATGGTGTATGAGTAGCATTCATATGCATATTATTCAGATGTCATGCATATGTCACACGTGTGAATGGTAATGTGTGTGTGCAAAGGGTTTGCACACAGGCTTCAAACTGAGTTTGAAGGGAGTTTCCTGCTAGCTCTGGGGAGGGGAGGCTGAGGAGATGTCATGAGAACCTGGCAGCAGGGTTGAGGTGCTAACCTCCAGCTAGAAGTTCTGCCTGGTGTGTGCTCAGAGTTCTTCTGTTCTGCCCTCTGACAGAGGCCAGACCTGGGCATCTGGCTTTTTGAATATTGGGCTGCAGATGGTTGCATGTGCATATGTGTGTGAATGTGCATGGTATGCTAGCGGTGTGGTGTGTGCTCTGTGTGTGACTGTGAGCACAGGCAGCTGTTTTGGGTGTGTTTGGCTGTCAGAGTGCCCAATGGGCATTGCAGTGTAGGGTCAAAGCGTGTGCCAGGTGTCAGAGCAGGTGTACTTTCTCCTGGGCCAGACTGCCCCTCTCTTCAGGCAGGGGAGGTGGAGAGAGGAGAATGTGGGAATTTTCTCTGTCCCTGAGCTCCCTTAGTGGTGGGAGAGCCTCAGCTTTGGTTTCTCATCTTTCTGAAAGTGACTGAGTAATCTTCTGGGGTCATCTCTAGGTGCCCTCAGGGCAGAGAAGTTGGCAGAGTACTTCCTATGGACAGAAGCCCTCAAAATATTCCTGTGAGACCTTGCATTCTGCTGGGGATCCAGCAACACTGCCACACCAAGTTTGGAGGGACACTGGCCCTGGGGCCTTAGGGCTCAGGGAGAGACCATGCCAATTCCTCCAGTCCCTTCACCACTGAGACAGGGCTTGTTAGAGCCCTGTACCCTGATGGGTTTTGGCTGGGAAGACAGGGCACCAGTCCCACAGGGGCTCATTCTCTAAGGGGAAACTGGGTCCAGCATGGCCTGGAGGCATGAGGGTACAACACTGGACCCTGGGATTAATGCCAGAAGTCCTGAGGCTTGGGTCTGTGCCAGGCTTGAGCTGATTAGTCCCAGCCTTGAGACCCCACTGCAGGGATAGGCCAGCAAAGTGATAGGCCTGTGTGAGTCACAGGGCTGTGCAGGGTCAGCAGGGTCAGCAGGGACTCCTGGTGGAGCAACTGGACCTGGCTGCTGTGGAGCTCCTCCAGGACATAGGAGCAAGATGTGCCCACGCTGGACCTGGCACAGTGCTTTTGGACAAGTGGTGTGAGTGAGGAGGGACTTCAGGGGACATCAGGACATCGCAGGCTCTGTGCTGGTGGCTTGGATGTTTGTGCACTGTTGGCATGCCAAAGCCCACTGTGTTCTATGCCTGTAGCTGGGAACAGTCAGGCACTCTCTCTCCCTCCTCCCAGAATCCAGGGGAGGTTCTTCCCAGTCCTGCTTGGAGGCCTCCTGGTTGGTGGGGAACAGATGTGTCATAATTGCATTGAGATGTGGCCTGTGTACAAGGGCTGTGGCATCTGGTGCTACCCCAGGGCCCCTTGTCAGCACTGGGACAGGCACAGTGGGTTGATGCCTGAGGATGCACAGGACCTGCTGTAGCCTGGGGACTGGGCTTGGGGGTCTGGGGGTGGATTGTGGATACCACACACCTAAGAGAGCCTGGGGGTCCTGTCTCAGCCTACACGTCGGTCCTGCCGATCTCCCATCCTGTGATTGGACATGCCCAGGTTTGAGCTTGTTCCTTCTTGCATGTTCATTAGTCCTGACCCAGATCTGGCAAGGGCTTGGCTGGGCCTGGATTAGTGCACCCTGGCTGAGGCCCTGGTGACTGAGGGCTCCAACCTGCCTTGATGTCTGCTTGGGTTGGAGGGTGGCTGACTGGCTTCTAGGGCAAATGACTCACCTCCCAGATCCCCAGACTGTTTTCGATCAGATCAATTAGTTCAACTGTAAAGCAATTAGAGAGAAGTAGTGGGCAGGCTCTGCAGAAGATGCTGAACACCTCATACCCATCCTCCTCCCCAGGCTGGGCGCCATGGTGGGAGACCCCTTGGGCCTGTGCACCTTCTTTCCAGCTTTGTTCTTTTTCTTAGAGATCTGGCTCAGACCTTGTCTTCTCTCAAGGGTCTGAAGGGCAGTTTAGGTGGGTGCCTGGGGACAAAGGCCCTGGGATTGGGAGGGTTGAGTGGGCCTGGACAGATTGGCTAGCTTCCCCCTGAGGTCCTGGGCCTGGGCTTACTCTGAGGAGGAGACAGGGATGGCACTGGTGAGAAGCTCACGCTGAGTGAGCATGCTGGGTGCAAATTCCAAGTGCTGACCAGAGGCACGGCCCAGCCCCTGTGCCCTGTGGCCTCTGGCCACCCCCAGGTCTGGTGGGGGCCTGGCTCCCTCAGTGGGGTAGAGAGTTGCTCTCAGGAGGAGTCCTCCGAGCACAGCAGGCAAGATGGTCTCTGTTGCCTGCCACCAGCCTAGCCTGGGCCCTGCACATGCACAGCCTCTGAGCCAGTTCTGGACCACACCATCCCTCTGCTTGGGTGCAGGAGAGGGCTTCTCAGTGCTGCACATCACCAGGCCCCTGCCTGCTCCATGGGGGAGGGCTCTGGGCTTGACTGAGTGGGGCATCAGGGCAGGTGCAGGACTGAGTTTACAGACCAACCCCTTTGTGTGGGGATGCCATCTTCCGGGCTGCCCCTCCCCACTCCCACAGCCTCTCAAAGGAGGCCTGTTTTCTGAGCCTCCTCAGTGAACCCCCACCAGTGGTGGTGCAGCCTCCCTCAGACTGGAGGGGCCCTCAGTGATCCTTCCACATCCTTCCTTCCTCAGAGCACAGAGCTCCCCAGAGAGCAGCGTGGGGAGGGCAGGGCTCACTGCAGGTGGGGTGCTGTGGGCGTGGCTTTCTCTCTACCCCTGTGGAAACCAAGGTAGAAGTTGACGGTCAAGTGCTTGGTGCTTGGGTCCTGCCCCTGGTCTGAAGTGGATGGGTAAATGTCAGCGCCTCTCAGGGAAGAGCAGTGGATAAGGGCCTCGCTGTGGGAGGGCAGAGGTCAGCAGAGGGTCTTCTGTGACTTGGCCTGGAGGTTCATAGGCTCAAGGACAGAGCCATGAGGCTGGTACACACAGGAAGCACTCACTGGATACCAGGCTCTGCCTAGAGGATGTGAGGCTAGGGCCAGCACGGGAGGAGTTGGAGCCGCCTGAGCTGGTGAGCCCGGCCCAGTGTGGAGGTGGATGCAGGGTGCCCTCAGCACCTGCCTCACATGTATTTCAGGAGCATGGTCAATGCTCCAGGACCTCTTGGGAGGGAGCAAACATATCAGTGGAAGGGAGCTATGCACAACATGAACTGTCACTCCTTGGCCAAGGAGGGTTGTGCTGTGGGAACAGGACTGGGCTGGGGACATCTGATGTCCCAGAGGTGAGTGGAATTTGGAACATGTCAGCGAACACCAGGTGTGTGGAGGTTTTGAGGGCCCTGGTGTTGGCAGGGGCACTGAGTGGCATGAGGTCCCGAGTTATAAGCTGGTTGCACAAGAAGGGTATTGGGTTCATCCTGTGTCCTTTTGTGCTTCCCAGCGCACAAAACTCCCCCTGTGCCAGGGGAGGCAAGTGTGTTCGCTTCTGTGTAGAATGGCTACTGGAGGTTCCTGTCCCTCGTTCTTCCAGGCCCAAGCCAGAGGCGCTCAAGTAAGAGACCGGAGACCAAGGTGGCAGTTTCAACCTGTAAACACACAGTCTCCTTCCTGCTGGTTCCATTTGCATCTGCCTTCTGAGTGGTGATGGGAGAGGTCAGATTTTTCAAACACGGGACTGGTGAGCGTTTGGTGCACAAAGGGAAGAGGTGTTGGGGGAGTCTGCAGGCTGCCTCATTGAAATGGGGCTGAAAGGGGTGTCCGGCAAGTTCTACAATCTGGAAGCAAGTGGCATATACTCTCTGTGTTTCTGGGTGCCCGGGTCAGGTAGGTTGGGACTGACCAAGGCAAGGGCATGGCCACCGTGACGGTGCAGGACAGGTCTCAGCTACCTGGAGTCTGACCTGGGTGCTGTGTGGTCTCAAGGTCATGTGTGTCCTCTGTGGGGCTGGTGTGTGTATGCTGTCCTGTGGGTCTGCAGGTGGGCTTCGCCGGAGGCTCTGACCCTCCTGAACCTCCGTGTTCAAATGGGTGACATGGAACAGGGCCTGGCACTTGGTGTACTAATGATGGGGCTCCAGAGTGGCCAGACTCCTAACTTGGCTATGCTCAAGGACCTCAGAAACAGCAGCCCCTCAGCCCTTCTGAACCCAGAAAGCAGGTGAAATCACTGCCTTGATTGCAGGGATGCTCTGCCAGGGCAACGCTGCTGCTGGGCGCTGCTGCACTGGCCCTTCTCTTGCCATGATTGCTTGCTGTTACTGTCATCTGCAGGTTCAATGCCGTGTTTTCAGGGGGACTTCACAGCTGTGTGAATGCAGGGGTCAGCACTGGCTCTCCACACAGTGACGTGCCCAGGTCCGTTGTGGTTCTAAGCATCCGGTTCCTCAATTTGGCATCCCCTTCAGAGCAGGGGCCACAGGATCCTAGATTCGGAGTTTGCACCCCTTCCTCCCACAGTCCTGTCTATTCCTCCTGTTGTGATTCTGGGGTCACCTCCCCCCTGTGCTTCTGTCTAACACCCTGCTTAGGTCTAGTTTGCTCAGCTGCCCTCCAGGATTTGCAGACAAGCAAAAGGTGCAGCTGAATGTAGTTTGGGGCCAGCAGCCCAGGCTTGGATGACCAACACACGAGGCCAGGTGGTGGTGAGTTTCATTCCCTACTGCCTCCTGGGGACTTCTGTCTCGCTCCTGGGTCAGCAGCGGGAGGTGGGTTGTGGTGTCTGGACTCTGGGGAGCACCTGCTCTGCCCTTAGCGGAACCTTGGCCAGCTTAGTCACTGAGCCTTGGGTCCTTGATGCTCTGGGGAAGGACAGAGGCCCTCCCTGTGCTGGCATAAGTGTCCTGGGGGGTCTGCACATTGAGGGAGAGTTGCAGCAGGACCCTTCAGCCCAGGCTACACAACGCCTCTCAGGAGGACCTTCGGGGCTCCCTCCAAATGGAGTTTGCGCAGTCAGACAGGATGCAAGGCTTAGTGGGGCACTGACATCCATCTGCAGACCATGTGTCCACTGTGTGTCTTCATTTATTCAGTGATGATCTAGTGAATATTCAACTGTACCAAGGGCTGAGCATGTGCATGTTGGCCACTCACCTGGCATTTGTAAAATGGACTTGCTATCATTGCCTCATGGACCTAGAGAGTACCCTTGGACAACTTCAGGTCCTGCTGGTGCCTCCTGGTGAGTGCCTGAGGAGCTTCTGGGCACATGGCACCAGCTCCTGCCTGCTATGTCCCTCTTCCAGGAACCTCCCCCACCATAGCCTGTCTCCTGGGGCTGGGGTGGCCCTACTCTGTAGCTTTCCTGCTTCCTCCCAGACTCAGGGAAGCTCTGTGTGGGGTTAGGTAGTGAGGGCATGCAGTGTTCTCAACTCGAGGCCCCTAGTGAGCCACACCCACCATGGTCCCGCACTTACTTAGCTGCACCAGCAAATTCAATGTCTCACTCCCATTTGTGCATGCTTATTAGGCTCAAAACTGGGGCTGTGCAGTTCAGGGCTGTCGAAGGCTCTGATGAGCCTCATATAGCAGGCTCAGGGCTCTGGTACGTGCGTACATGCACATATATATGTATACACACAGGCATGGCATGGTGCACACACATGCACAAGTACATGTATACACACATGCAGCTGTACACAGGGCTGTATATGTGTATGTAGCATGTACACACATGTGGTGTATATAAAAGTGCGTATGTCTGCTGTATATGTGTATACTTGTGTATGTGGTGCACACGTGCAATGCTGAGAACATGCATGTATCTGCATGAACACATGCAGATACATACACATACAATACACTTGTGATGTATGTGCATGTGGTGTGTGTGTACACACACATTTGTGTACCTATGCATGAGTATGTAAATGTCTGTGGTGTGTATGTGTGCATGGTTGCACATGCATAGACATACATGCATGTGAACATGTGTGTATCTGAATGTGCCTATGTGTGGAAGTGGGAGAGCTGCATGGAGACCCAAGTTACTCTCATCTGTAAAGTCTGGGATCTCTGGAGCTTGTACTGGATTGGGGGTCTGGGAATGTGTATACTTGGGGCCCTGGAAAGAGCTGCCAGGCCTGACATTGTTCAGTCCCCTGGGAGAGTTGGGCTGCCTGGGCTGCCCAGGCCCAAGGCTCTGTGGCCAGCATTGCCACTTTTCCTGGTGGGAGTATCTTTCAGGCACTGGCCCAGAGGCCCCTCGGCATCCCAGCCTCCTCCCTTTTGCTCCCGTCCCACTGAACTCCTCCTGTTCATTCTGGGTCTGGTCTAGCTCTGCTCTTCCCTGGAGCCGAGCACAGGATGCTCCCTACCCAGACTGCCACTGCTTGGGTTTTGCCAAGCAAGGTGTCCCTGGGCCCCTCTCTGGTCCAGAAGTCTCAGCTGCAGTGTTGGTGCAACAATCCTGACCTACAGTCCAAGCTCTGCCCTGGGAGCTGTGGGCTCTTGGCCCTTCTAGCTGCACACATGAATCAGGAAGAGCATGTTGGCCTACAGGGCCGCCTTGAGGGTCCATGGGTGAAGGCACCTAGTGCCTGGCGCAGATGGGCTTCTCCCTGTCTGACTCTCCCTCCCTCAGGGCTGCATTTTCGGGTGGTGGGACCACTGGGACATCATGGGACTCCTTGCTGGAATGTGGCCTTGGGTGTGCTTGCTGGGACGACTAGGAGCACTTTGCCTCTGATGGGTTCCATCCTCAGCTGGGGTGGGAAGGCTCTGAGCTCCCACCCTCCCTGCTTCTCACATACTTGGGGAACTTTCTGGACTCTAGAGGGTGGATGGCCTGGTGTGGCTCCTGGCCTCAGGGCTATTATAGTTGGAACCAGCCCAGAATCAGCGTGTGCTGGGCTCCTGGTCCCCTGGGATGGAGACTCAGGAGGCTGTTTCTCTCAGGGTGATTGCGTCAGCCCTGTGTCTGCAGCTGCAGTGCCGGCCCCAAGCCTTGGGCTCTAAACTGCAGAGTGGCTCAGGCCAGGGTCTTACCTCCAAGGGTTGTGCCGTAGGGCGCCCTCCCACGTCTGCCTTGACTTCTGTGGCCTTGCTCCCTGTCTGCTGCTACGTGGACTTCGCCAGCCCAGCCTCCATGGCAACCGCCACAGCTCTGTCCAGGCGCCTAGGCGGCTTTATCTCCGAGGCCATCTGTTCCAGGAGCACAATTCCAAAGCCACTTAAACAGAGCCTGAAGTGGGGCATGCGTCTGCCTCACATGAGCTTGAACAGAGGTGGTGTTAGCCCTGTGGGGTGAAAGACGATGACCAGGAAGCTGGGAGGTCTCAGCAGCAGCTCATTTCCTGCTGTCCTCAAATGCGTCTGGCAGCCTTGTGATATGGGTCTGCATGTCTGTGTGTGTACATGTGCAGAGTCACATTTGTGCACAGTAGCATGTCTGCAAGTTGTTTCCGTATACCTGTGTGTGTTTGTGTGTGTCGGATTATGTGTGTCTGTGTCTGTGTGTCAGTGTACATCTCTGTGCACCTGAGGATATCTGTGCATCTGCATCTATGTGTGTTTGTGTGTGCCTGTGTATCTGTGTGTATTTCTGCATGATGATGTATATCTCTGTGTTTGTGTGTATCTATGTGTACCTGCCTGTGTGTGTCTCTGTGTGTCTACCTGTGTGTGTCTCTGTGTGTCTGCCTGTGTGTGTCTGTGTGCTTCTGTCTACAGGATCTCTGTGTCTCTGTGTGTCTGTCTTTGTGGGTGTGTTTCTGTCTGTGCATCTCTGTGTGTAGGTCTGTGGAGTCTCTGTATGTCTCTCTGTGTCTGTGGGTATCTGTGTGTGTCTGTGGGACCTCTGGGTGTCTCTGTGTGTCTGTAGCATTTGTGTGTTTCTGGGTGTCTGTGGCAACTCTGTGTGTCTGTGTGTCTGTGGCATCTGTGTGTCTATGTCTACCTCTACAACCTCCCTCTTGTTCTCTCTGTGCTTATTTCTCTCTGTCCTTCTGTCTGGTGAGCCTTCTGTCCTCGGTCCCCAGGTTGTCTGTGTTCTTTCTACCTCCCTCTGTGTCCATCTGTGTTGACCCATGCTGCCCTGGTCTCCAGTCCCTCCCTGGCCATTGCTCTGTTCTTTGGCCTTGGTCTGCATCCCTCCCTTATCTCTGCGACCTGGGCAACTACACTTGTTCTTGACTTTGCCTGCAGGGCTCCAGGGGTGAGGACCTCCTCCGTGCGACCTGATCTCCCAGCACACTTACCTTGCTTCTCTGCCTCTCCTGCCTCAGTGAGCCTAGGTCCATGTACATGGTTTGCAGCTTTCTGGGCTGACACCCCATGTGTGCCCCCAGCTCAAACCCAGTCCCTCACTCTGGACCTAGATCCACTTTCACAGATGCGCCTCCCTCCCTGCCAGGCAGCCTGAGACCAACACTCCCAACTCCAGTGGCACACAGGCTACCCGCTGGGCTCAGATGGGATGGTGCAGGCCCTGCTGGTCCTTGAGCACACCTGGAGCCTGACCTTGGAGGACCTCAGAGCCAGGGACCTCAGTGGGGCACTAGCCTGGTTCTGATGTGTCCAAGTGGTTCTGCCCCCGGCTGGATTACGAGGTTACTTGGTTCTTCTAAATAAAGATGAGAAAAAGCAATTTGTGGATTTCCTACCATTGTAATTTTTAAATAATCACTCAATTAACTCCATCTAAAGAATGGCTTCCCCCAGGAGAGGGTCTAATCTAGAGAGACGTGGTAACAGGCAGGCACGGTGGTGCTGAGATGCTTGGAGGGACCGTGGACTGCTGTCTCCCAGGAGAGCAGGGACCCAGGGGCATATTAGGCACAGTGAGACAACACCAGCCAGTCCTGCCCTGATGGCACCACTGTGCCCTGATTTGACATATGAGGAGAGAATCAGAGAGGACAGTAACCCCATGAGGCCCTTGGCATCATATCTGCCACTACCAAGAGGAAAAGGAACAGAAAAAGAAGGACTGTACTGACAGCAGCAGGTCCCCTCCTGCCCCACTCACCTCCTCTTGCTCCTCCTTTCCTGTCCCTTCTCCCAGCCTCCTCTGGGGCCTTCTTGCTCCCCAAGGCTCCCTCTTCCTGTGATGATTCACTTTTATTTGCAGCCCAAGCCCTGCCCTGACTTTTCGGACTTAGTGGCATGGCCTGGCAACATAACTAAGGGTACTCGGCATCTACGCAGAGCTGTGCACCCCACTCTGCATCCCTACCGCGGCCTTGGGTCAGGCGAGCTCTGGAGGCCGTCTCTTGGCCACACCACGTGCAGACCCCCTGCGGTCTGTCTTCTGGCGCTCTTCCAGCCTAGGTGGGATCAGCGCCAGAGCCTCCCAACCTCTCCTCCTTCTACTGCCCACTGACTTTCTGAAGCCCTCACTGGGCAGGCCAGAGCTCCCCAGATCTGCCTCCCCCAGGGCTCTGAACTCCCTGTTGGTCTCCTTGCCCAGAATGCTGCTGCTCCCCCGCCCCACTGTGAGTATGAGCTGGGAGGAAGAGGACTCCACCTGTCAGGAATGGTGGCCTCCCCCAGTGTGGACCCCGTGTGGCCAGGTCCATTGCTGCAACAGGCCTCAGTGGACAGTGAAGGGTCCTGAACATGGGTGAGGCAGAGGACTTGTCCCAGGAAAGGTCCCCAATCTCCACTTCCCCTGCCTCCCCACTCCTATTCTGAAGGAGCTGCTAGGAGGCCTGGTCCCCAGCAGTCCTTCTCCCGCTGCCCCCTTCCCTGCATGGTCCCCCTCAGCCTGCAGGGCCTCCTGAGGCGTCCTGATCCTCCACTTCACCCTGCCTCTCTCTGCAGCTTCTGCCTGGACCAGGTGGGGTCAGTCTTCAGGGCTGTGAGAAGGCCCCACTGTCCGGCCCTGCCCACCCAGCTTGGACAATCTCCCCTGGGCTTCAGGCTTGACCTTGTCAGACAGCCCCTCCCTGTCCTTACGGCTGGTACTTTAGTGTGGGGAGGGTGGCATCTTTTCCTCCCGGTGCCCCTTCCAGGGCCCTGCAGGCAGGGCCCATTGTTTGGGCCTGAGGCCATTGTGTGGGGGAAGGGAGCCTCCTTGGCAAGTTCTGGGCATCAATTTGTGATTATCTCCTTTGGTCGTGATTGGCTGCCTGTGGGGGCTCCGGGGCCCTGGGACACAGAAGTTTGTGCAGCAACATTTTCATGAAGTGACACGTGCCATGTCTGGAGAGAGGCTTGCCTGCTTGGCCAGGGTGATGCTTTGTGGGAGCTTCCTGGGTGTGTACCTCTCCAGCCCCTACACCCCTTGTGCCCCTCCCAGCCTGGGCACCCAACTCTGCCAGGATCCCCCACTCGTGCCCTTTGCTCTCTTCTGGGCACCAAGGAAGTGAATGAAACATGCCCCCATCCCCAATGCCACACGGGCGCTTGGAGCTGCCCGTGTACTCACTTCTGGGGACTCTGGCCTGCCGAGGAGCTGACAGGAGGTGGGAGGTGGGAGGGCGTTGGGCAGGGGCCTCCTCTTAATTTACTCGTCCTTGAGGTCTGCCAAGTGCGAAGCGGGCGTAGGTGTCACAGCCAGCTGGAGCTCTGGTGACTCAGAGTGTGTGAGGTCCACTGGGGCTTCCTGTGGCAGAGGGCTTTGGCCAGGCTGCCACAGCAGCGGTGTGTGAGTGTGCGAGTCTCACGAGCTGGATGCCAAACGTCTGCAAGTGTGAGACAGGCACACAGTCAGCGTGGAGTGTGGGTACAGTGGCTCCGTTTTGTTTGCTCCATCTGCCAGGGCCTGCCTGGGGCAGCGCCCCCAGCCCTCAGCTGTTCTATACAATATTAATGCTGACCATCTCCGCTCCGCACACAACGCCCTAATTGTCGCCGGCAGCATTAGGGCAGGCGCCCATCTGCGGGGAAGCTTTCAGAAGGAAACAAGGAAACCTCACCCCCAGCTGGCCACCGGAGAGGTGGTGCCAATTACAGATGCAGAAAGTTGAGACCAAGATTACTTGAAAGAGTTTTTATGAAGCAGATGAATCGACACTTGGAATGTCTGTGTGCAGATTTGCACAAGTAATTACACCTTATTTGAAATGATCTTACCAGCTAAGCGGTCATTAAGCCTGCTTCCCCCGGCTCACACAAAGCACTTTCCTAGCATGGCTGTAGCCACACGTTTGGTTTTACAAACTCACCCCCCCCATGTGGAGTCTGAGTGCCCACCAATCAAACAGGAATTGTTTCCGTGTGGATCTTTCTAAACATAAAGTTAAAAAGGCACATACAGTTTTTCCACAGATTTTTATGAGATAAAACGGGAAGCCTGAGCTCCATACTTTGTGTAAAAGAAAATATTTCATGATTGAAAAAAACCTTGACAAAATTTCACCCCGTGTAAGAAGAGAGTCTTAGATTCTACCTGGCAGCTGTCACAAGCCGGGACTTGCGGGTCGGAGCCTTGGGTTTGGAGCCGCTGCTGGCAGCCTGGAATCCAGCGCCCGCGACCCCGTGCAAACGCACACTCGAGCCTGTGAGAACAAAGGCGAGCGCGGTGGGGGGAGAGCGCTGTCCGAAGTGCTGATCCGACGCCGCCTCTACTCCTTTGGGCTGAAGAGAGCCGGCCAAACCCGAGAAACTTGCCGGCAAACTCCTCCGCCCTGCTCCTTCCCGGGACTCCCGTTTTGTTCTCTTGATGGTGTCGACTAAAGATTTTGAACCTGGCTCTTCAAAGCCCATCTTCCGAAAACGCCGGTACATCCCTCACCTCCCAGCGGGGCTGCGGGCTGTGAGTTCTGCCGGCTGCAGGTTCTGACGTGAAGTTTCTGGGGGCATCGCAGGCACTCCTCCAGCAGCAGGGTCTGGGCCCCTTCCCGAGGATTGCAGCGACACCCCGGAGCCCATGGCCACTCAGAGGGGAATGTGAGCTGCTGACAGACAGGTTTGTGCGATACCTCATGAGGCTCTTGGTGGCACACTTTGGTTTCTCCCTGCTCTCTCCCGGTTCTGCATGGCTCCTTAAGTTTGACTCTTACATATCTGGACTGGAGGTTTTCCAGAACTTTGGCATTGCTGGGAGCAAGACTGACTCAGCACTGGGCCTCCCTTGGCTCCTACCTTCCCAGGAACAATGGTGCATGAAGCTGCTCTGAGCCTGCAGTCGGCTGATAAGAGTTTAGTAGAATTTCTGAATGCCAAAGGTGTGGGATATAAAATACCCAGTACTCACATGTTCAGAGGAGATAGACGCGGCTCTTCGGAGCATTCTCGGCTGAATGCATCCTTTTATGATAATGGATATGAGTTCATGAAAGAATAGAAAAATGGTAGGCAGTCACTGTAGGAGACTCAAACTGTTCTCATTTGGCTAATTAATATTTCATCCTCAGTTTGGCGGCTGCAGGCTGCATGTATTTCCTTTTGCTGATCTACACAATTGTCCTGCATACATCTTGCATTCTATTTGTTGAGAATGGTGTGTATGTGTAGGACTCCACCGTGCTTGCTCTGGGGATGGAGCCTCTTAGTCCCCATTCATGTGAACAGCTCCTACGCATATTGACCACAGTGGCTCACAGAGGAGGGGGCTCAGTTAACATCCACCACGGTTTCAGGACCTGCTCTCTCAAGAAAGCCAAATGCTCCAGTTCTGTCTTGTTCATGATTTTGGCAGCCTGAACCCTCCAGAGCTCATGAGTATGGTGTCCCCATGTGATTTGCCAAGAAACAATGCTTGCTGTCTGTTGAGAACTCAAGCTACCCTTGCCCCTGTGGGCTGGCTGTATTGTCTTTGCAGGGGTCTGAATTCCCTTCCCAGTAAGTTTCCCATGTCCTGGTTCTGGTTTCTCAGTGTGAGGAGGGGGTTTGGTCAGCAAACAAGAACACCTGGTTCTGGAGATGCTTACTGAGGAAATCTGTGTTTCACACGGGCAGATGAGGAAGTAGACAGCAGGTGCCTACAATGTGTGCACTTCCAGGGTGTGTCAGAAGACTCTCCTGATGCTTGTGGCATAGCTTGTTGCAGACAGTTTGGGAAGGACTCAGGGAAAGACAGGACAGAGAACTTGTGCTTCTCTGATTGATATGAGCTCAGTGTTTTTAGGGGTAGGGTACCAATGCTTAGCAGTTTCCAAGTTGTCTTTGGGAGTGTTTTGTTGTTTTAAAAAGTAAAATGGGAGAATGTGAACAAGAAAAATGTCTTTTCCTGATGTTTTCTGTGTGTGACTTTACTTTGTTGGTGCTTTTTATGCATGAAAACAAACAAATAAACAAAAAACAAACAACAACCCATCCATTTAAATCCCTGGTACTTGAATATGCAGATGAACCCATGTGTAATACTCGGGTTTGTTTGAGTAATAAATTCTGTAACCCGTTCTTTATGATGGGAGGTCATATTCCTAACCACCAATAAATATTGTAAAGCACTTTCACTGGAGCCATGCTAACCCAGGGCATCTGTCATTCTGGTCGCTGCTATTAGGAATTATTGGACTGAACCACTGGCAGAGAAAGTGGAGGGGGTGAGCGTGGTGGTGGTGATGCTCTCTGCCCTCTTGTGTAGTTTTCATTAAAAAAAAAAAAAACCAACATGCTGCATATTGATTATGGATCAGTGTGGGTAGCTGTGGGCATCTTCTGTTGGTGAAGCAGAGAGCAGGGGACAGGAGCTTCACTGGTCTGGGGCACCTCTCGCTCCCGATTTGGCAGATCCATCTTTCTGATGCTATACTGTAAATTTATTTCACCTCAGAGAGTAAACAGATATATTGGAGCCCCAAGGGTTCATGGGTAGCGTATTTACAAAGGAGACTCCTCCGCCAGCCCGTGCCACCGCTGCTAATGAGAGCCGTCATTAAGGAAATGAGACGGCGCCTTCTCTGGCTTAGGAGTTCGCACTGAGGGGAGAAGACGTTTAATTGAAACCCGCACGCAGGCTTCCCCACATGTGACCGCTGTGAGGGCAGCAGCTGCCCGCCCCTCCCCCGTCCACTCTGCACCCCCCATGTAAATTTCATGATTGCTTTCCGTGATGTCATTTTGAAGGAGGACAGACAATAGCTGTGGGGAAAGGTAAGTCACTTTATGTTCTTTTGCTGACAAAGGCAATACCCAACGCTGGTTTTTCCCTTGGACAGGGCAGGGGAGGGCACCAGCAGAGTTGGCTTCTGTGAAGAGCCTCTCTTTGCTGGAAAAGCAGGTTGGGGATGCTTTTTAGGCTGTTTGAGGACGAGGCTTTCTTCTCCTCTGGTCTGCCCAGGCTGTGTTCCTCCCCTCTCTCTGCCCCTCCTCCTTCCATACCCAGATTCTCATGGGCATGTTGTGCGTCAGAGAGAAAAGACATTAGGGGGAGACACTGGATGGAGGCAGCAGCTTTATGTGCATTTCTGGAAAAGGAGTGCAGATATGTCTGGGTCTTGGGACTCTGCAGCCCCCGGCCCAGGGAGGAGGCTGATTCCTTAACCACAATCTCTCTGGAGCAGGGCTTTGAGAGATCAGGGGTCTCAGGTGGGACTCACATCCAAGGTATGGCTCAGGGATGCTCATAGGAGCGTCCTGTCTTTGCCAGTCCTGAACTTCCAAACTTTAGGAGTGACGCCCAGGGTGTGCATCTGTGGGATCCATGTGCAGAACTGAGTGCTGCCGTTCCCAGCACCTTCTTATGATGTGGCTGTGGGTTGGGAAGTGTGGTTGTTTGTTGTGTCAGTATAACTGGATTTGCATATTTAGAATTAGGAAGTCACTTTGAGCTTTGAACACCAGAATACCATTGCCTGCAGGACAGCATGTTCTGGGGCTATGGGCTTGGCTCTGTCCACTGAACTCACCATCTTTATGCACCAGGAAAATAAAGAAGCCGTGGTGGTGTTGTCTGGGCTGTGGGTGCTCACTGCTTGCTCCTTCCAGACCACTAAGGCTCTTCTCTCAGCATCACCTTTGAGTCAGTAGACTCATTGGCTGGCAAAGTTGGGTGTTTAATTTCTCAAACGAAACCTCTGAGAGGTGTGGGTCCATGATTGCAGTGGCTTGGTCTTGGGGCATCAGGCTGCACCACTATAGTAATGATAATGACAGTGGGGATTTTAATTATCTTTCAGGAGGGGGTGAGAAATTTCACTCCAATGTTTAAGGAAAAGAATCTTAGAGAAACCCGAGGACTTATCTGAGGCTAATGGCTGAGTGAACAAAAGACAGAAGGATGCTGGGGCAAACCTGGAGGGAGGGAGCACCCAGCTGGCACTGAGGGGACTCCCTCTGGCTCCTCAGAGGTGCTGGGAGAGTGGGGGTGCTGGCCCCCCACAGGGCTGCTGGGGGAGGCCCCCAGCCCCAGGCTTCGTGCCCTCAGACCTCCCTTTCCATTGGTCCTTGGCTGTGATTATCACCTCCTTCCATATGGCCTGTTAATTAATGGTAAACAAAAGAGCAGAGAGCAGGGATTGCAGCCTCGCCAGGACCCTTCCTCTCCCCCAGGTTGTGTTCCTTCTGCAGGGGAGGCTGGGTTGAGGCTTAGAGGCAGTTTTCTCAGGGAGAGGAGGCTGCTTCTTGAACTGCTCTGTCCCATGGAGTTGGTGTCTGAGCCCCCCCACCCCCGGCCTGCTGTGGGGCACCTGGGTGGTGCTGGACCTTGCAGTTTGCTGATCCAAGGGGCCAAGCACCAGCCTCCAGGGGTTGGACATAGTGGCTTTCTATCAGTATGGTCTGCTGTCCATGCCCCACAGACTGCAGAGTCCAGAGGTGGCCCTAGGAGTCCCTTAGGCCAGGGGGCTGCTTCCATCTGAAGTGAGACATGGGGCATTGCCACAGGTTCAGAAGCAGACCCCAGAGCTTGGAGCCAGTGCTGCAGCCACATGACCCAGGTGCTGTGGTTCTGGTCAGGGAGTGCCCACTCTGAGAGACTCGTTCACTGAGTCCTGGGTTGTAGGGCTGCTATGTGTGGGGCTGGACCCCCACTGAAAACCTGTGTGTGCCCAGACACATCAGAGGGATTGGAGAGAGTGTGCTGGCATGGGGTGCTTCTAGTGGCCACCTGGACATGGCCAAGAGCTGGACTTGCCTCCTGCTGTGGTGGACAGTCTTCTGATGCTGCCTGGGTCCCCACCCCTTCTCTCTGTCCCCCAGGCCTTTTCTGGTTGGAGTCACTGAATATGCAGACGAGGACACGGTTGACACTCTGTATCAGTGAGTGGCACTGGGTAGAGGTGCCGACCACACTGGTTACCCAACACCCTTGCCAGCCAGAGCTCTGCTGCCCACTTTCTTGGAGCTGCCCATGCCCAGTAATGGCTATTTGTAATGCTGGTTTGCATGATCCAGCACTGGGTGGACATGGCAGGTGAGGAGTCTACAGATTGAAAAAGTGCCAGAGACCTCCTGGGCCTCTAGTAGCTGGTTGACAGAAGCAGGTTGGCTCATGGGGACAGAGTGCTCCGGGGTGGGCTTGGTGTGAAAGGTATGAGTGCTTTGAGGAAGGGTGAGTGAGGCTGGCCTGGGTTGGGGGTGAATGCAGGGACAGCTAGACCATCTTGGTCAGCACTGGACCTGGAGTGGATGCAGTGACAGGGAATCTGTGCACCTGGCAGAGCTCAGGAGTGACTGTGAGGCAGCAGTGGCTCTGATGGTCAGCTGAGCCCTGGGCAGGTTAGGCAGGGGCCAGTCAGACTTAATGCTACTCAGGCATCCTGGAAGGGTTCTGGCCGTCCCAACCCTGGAAAGCCCTGTCCAGAGCCCTTTGTTGTTGGTTCTTCCCTTGCAGAACACTAGGGGTTAGGTGGGGGTGTTCTCCTGGCCCCTGCTTGTCCCCCAGCACATTGAGCCTCCTCTTCAGGCTGCTCCTTCTGCTCTCTCTTTGTGAATGCTCATGAATAAACCAGAAGTTAGTTATCTACCGATGCAATTTTTCTAAAATACGTTTTAAATTGTTGATGGCCCTTTTTATATTATTCATTTATTTATATGAGGTGCTGAGAATTGAACCCAGTGCCTCACATATGCTAGGTAAGTGCTCTACCACTGAGCCACAGCCCAGCCCCAGATGTAGTTTTAATGGGAATTTCGTGGTGTGAGTTTAAGGAACATGGTCTTTGGGTACCGGCATCACTAGAAGGTCAATCAGAAGGGACAGAGCCATGTCTTCAGATTGATAACACCTGCATGGGAAACAGCCACGGGGTCCTGCCTGTTTATCTCCAGCAGTGCAGGCCCTCCTGATGTGGTCTGGGGTCCCCATTGGTGGACTTAGGGCACATGCTGTGCTTTCTCTGTGAGATGGACTCACTGTTGTTTCACTCTCTTTTTCAGTTTTAAATTTACGCTTTAAGAGATGCAATGTTATTTTAATCCTAAGGAACATATGTAACTCAGGGCATTTTTAAATATTTTTTAAAAATTTTTGTTTAGTTGTAGATGGACACAGTGCATTTATTTTTATGTGGTGCTGAGGCTTGAACCCAGTGCCTCACACATGACTCTACCACTGAGCCAGAACCCAGCCCCTCAGAGGGCATTTTAATCTGTTCTGAGTACTCTAGTATGTGAGTCTGCCTTGCCCAGGTTTAGTCTTTCCCTTGGGTAGAGAGAGGCTGTCGGGCAGGGTGTCTGTGCCTATGGCTACCCCTTTTCCTGTGGCTGGGGGCATCCATCAGCAGTCCCACCCTCTTACTTAGGCAGCTGTTGGACCGTGTTTGCTGAGGTTGCCTGTAGCATTTTGGACATGCCCTCTAGGCCTTGGGTTTATGAGGGACCTGGAGTGTGTCCTGTCCAGGAGGTTGCAGGGGACCGCTCTCAAAGGGCTGCTGTGCACGGTGGGAGTCAGCCTGTGTCTGCACTGCATAGGGTGGCTGAGCAAAGTGGGAGTGAACACAGGTGACCCAGGCTTGGGAGGGGAGTGGAGGCACCACACAGCCTGAGCTGCTGGCAGGCCGCTTGCTGGGCCCACTTACCCTGGGCCTGGCTCTTCACTTCTCAGTCTTGTTCAGTGTCATTTCAGCGTTGGTCTGAGGATTCAGGTAGAAGCCAGCTGGGTCCTCTCCTGGTTCCCATTTTGCTGCCCCAAACTGCACTTTAGGGGAGCAGAGGGTCTGCGACCTGCAGGGCAGAGCTCTCTGCCAAGTTCTCTTTGCTTGGGCAACAGCTTGAATGTTCCATGGAGGCCCCAGGTCCTGCTTACAAATCCCTGGCAGATTCCCCAGACCTCAAACCAGCAGGTTCTAGGTGTCCTCCATTAGTGGCCCACAGCTCCAAGGCCCTGAGACCCATCGTTTACTTCTGTGACCCTGCTGAGTTGCTCTGTCTAGGTACTTGGAACTTCTCACCTATGGGCTCGTGGAATTCTGAAAGTGAGGTGGTTTCAGCAGCTGTCTTCTGTGGATAGCCCAGGGGACCCTGGTGAAAGTGCCTCCTGTCCTTCACTGAACAATTGACTTGTGAATCATCAGTTTGCAGGTGGAGTTGCACAATTTCTTGCATACTCTATTCTTCTACTTTGCCCAAAGTTTTTTTTTTTTTTTTTTTTTTTTTTTTTGTGGTGGTGGTGCTGGAGATTGAACCCAGGGCCTTGTGCATGCTAGGCAAGCACTCTACCAACTGAGTTGTATCCCCAGTCTCTGACCAAAGTTTTGCTTAGGAAAAAACCAGGGACTTAAAAAATTGAGAGGGCTTGTGATATTCAATATTTTTTTCCATTGACACAGGTTACTGTCTATAAAGTGGGTCAAAAAGAAAAACAAAGGCCTGGGGTGTGAGGGGGCAAAGAGGCAGCGGACACTGTGGTCACGCATGGCCCTCCCCCTCTGAGGTGAATGGTGCAGCTGGGCTTGGGATGCTCTGGGAGGAGCCTTCCCTCTAAGACCCCACTTGGCCTGCTGGGCTTTCAGCCCTGGAGGGCATCCTCGGCCCAGAGCCTGGCCTTTGCTGCCCTCTTGGCTCTTTCTACAGCCTGGGAGACATCCTCGATTTCTTGGTATGCCCTAGCCTGCCTTCAAACTTATTCTCCATCCCCAGTCAGGTTAACCCCAGGATTCTTGGACAAAGGTCCCCAACTCCTTTAATCTTCTGCTGTTGAATTTTTGCTTCTCTTTCAAGGCTTAGCCCAATGCCACCTGGATCCTTGGGTTCCTGGCTATTACTTTGACCAGTCTCTCTCTCTCTCTCTCTCTCTCTCTCTCTCTCTCTCTCTCTTTTGCTTATTAAATTTTATTTCATTTAAAAAAATTTAAAATTTGTTCTTTTTAGTTATACGTGACAGTTAATGTATTTTGACATATTTTACATACATGGAGTATAACTTCCCATTCTTTTGGTTGTGCATGTTGTGGAGTTACATTGGTCTTGTATTCATATAGGGACATAGGAAAGTAATGTTCAACCAGTCTCATCTTTGAAACACCTTTCCTGCCAGGTGCTGTGGTGCCTGCCTGTAATCCCAGTCACTCAGGAGGTTGAGACAGGGGGATCTCAGGTTCAAAGCCAGCTTCAGCAATTTAGTGAGGCGGTAAACAACTTAGTGAGACTGCCTCAAAATAAGAAATAAAAAGGGCTGGGGATGTGGCTCAGTGGTTAGGAGCCATTGGGTTCAATCTCTGGAACAAAAAAAGGAAAACAAACACCTTTCCCAGTAACTCTGCTGTCACATTGTGCATGTGAGTGGGGGGTCTCTTCTTGCCTCCAGAGAAGTCTGGGCCTCTGTCTTGGGGCCACAGGCTACCCACTCGGGCTTGCCTGGCACAGGAGCCTGTGACTGCCCCGGCTCCCCTGTCAGTACATTGCTGGGAACTTTCCACAGCTAACTGGAGGTAGCCAGAGAAGGATTAAGTCTGGCTTTGACGTGGAGGTGGAGGCTGGGCCCTGCCTTTTGGCCACTGGAGACTATGCCTACCCAGATAAAGAGTAGACTATGAATTCATGCTGAAGGGATTCTTTTTTAAGTTTTCTGGGTTTTAGATTTTTGGGGGCTAGATTACCTAGATTTCTGTGGCACCTTGTTTTATTTGCATGTAAACCATGCCCAACCCTGGCCTTGGTAAGTCACTCTCAGCCATGGTCACCTCTTAGGATCTCATTTCTGTTTCAGGTTGGTCAGCTGTGTGTTCCCTCCCCAGGACACACTGGGAGGCAATTTTCCCAGTCTCTGGGATGTGAACTACAGCTTGTCACCTTCTTGCCTCAGAAGTCTTCTTCCTATGTGTATCTGTCTGAAGGGAAAGAAAAGTGGATTTGTTATTCAAATTGCAACTGGGAAGGCTTTGCACCCCCTGGAAAGTTACCCAAAGGTGAGGGAGGAGACAGCTGCAGGGGTCTGGCCCAGCCCCTATTCCCGTGCCTGCCTGTGCCTTCAATCATCATTCCCATGGGCTTTGCTCATCTGGCTGTGAATCACAGGTTAGAACTGCTGCTGGGTGCAGCTCCTTCATTTCCTCTTCCAGCTTCAGTCCTTGGCTAGCAACCTGTGCTTCCTGCACCTGGAGGAACCAGAGCCAGTTGGGTAGGAGACATAGAGTCTCACTCTCCTTCCCACAGAACCCTCTGGGGCCTTGAAAACCTGTGTGCCTGTGTAGGGGGATGACCTTGGGACCTGGGGGGACTCTCTCTGCAGGTGCCTTGGTGCTCAGGCTGTGAGTGAAGTGTTTGCATTTTCTCCAAACTTTGGTCTCTGTTGGCTCTGTGTATTAAGTACTGTGCATCCAGGTTGAGAAATTAGCAAACCCCCATTCCCTCTGGGTTTCCAAGTTCAACTGTGCCTGGTCTGAAAAGGTGCCTGTGGTCATGGCCTATGAGGCAGGGCCGGTCAATCAGCCTCGCTGTCCACCAGTATCCTTTCCTGACACAGGACAGGGCTGGCTGCCTTGGGAGGCAGCAGCAGGTGGGGGCGCCTTCCCTGGGATTAGGACTTACCGTTGCCTGTGGCCTGGCCTGGCCAAGAGGGGTGGTGTCAGGGCAGAAGGGAGCCCATCAATGCTTCTCACAGGGCTGCATCTGTTTCTTCACCCTGAGCTCCTCCTTCGGCACCTTTCCTTTTGCCCCCATTCTGGAATCACCTCCTCTGACTCCTTATCCTGGTGTGCAGGCATCTGGTCTGCTCCCTGGGGCTCCAGGAGCATCCTGGGATTATGCCACCCAGTGGGTAGAGGTCGGGGCTAAATGTTGAGGTCCACTTGGGGCTAAGGGAGTTCCTGCCTCAGAAGGAAAACCCTGTTTGCACCCTGTAGAGCAGGTCGCTTGGTCTGCTCTGGATTCTAGCCTCAGGCCTAGCCCTGCCAACTCTGGAGTAACACTGGTGATCCTGCGACACTGTGCCCTGGACTGGACCCACTCTTCCCCTGCTGGCAGCCTGGATGGCAGACCGCCTGGAGCGTCAGTCCCATGACTCAGTTTGGAAAGTTGTTATTACTGCCTAGCAGTTTAGCTGTAGCTTTTGCAGCATTGGTAAGGTTAAAAGAAATGATGATAATAATATAAGAAAGACTCAGCCACAGTGACTGCCTACAACATGCTATTTGCATTTTTAAGGAAATACTTCTTTGAGACAGCCTGGGTGAAAGGTCACTATTTGCATATAAATGGAAAAGAAAGTGTATGATGCTGGAGGTTACATCCACATTATTTTCTCAGCAGTGAGCTGCTGTTGGAGAGATTAAGGGGCACGGCTTGCATTTGGCTTTTATTGAATAGAGAAAGTACCAGCAAGACTGAGTTAGAAGCAAAATGAGAGAAATGTGCAAAGCTGTAGAATTGCCAATTCCTCCTGCCCACCCCTTCCTCTCTCATTTTTCACCTAAACTCAGCAAAAGCAGGTCTGCCTGCTCTGCTCAGCAACTCTTCACTCTCTGGATTCTAGCTTAAAAAAAAGAAGAAAGGAGAGCCAGACTTGCCTTTACTTCCCCCTTGGCCCTATTTGTATTTCTTACCCAAAGCTGTTTTAATGGGAGGGACACCAGCACAGCCCTGGGGGCCCCCCAAACTCAGGAATGGAACCCCCTACTGCACCTGTGCACCTCCAGCACTGGGGTCTGGCTCTGGCTGGGAGGAAAGGGCTTCTGCTTTGGAGCTACAGGGGCATCTGGGCCCCTGCAGGAAGTGCAGGGAGGCAGAATCCCCGGGGTCCTGTGGGACCCAGGCAGCCTGCAGCCTCCAGAGGCCCAGATCTGGGGTGCAGGTCACAATTCCCCCATGGAGAGTTTCAGCTGTGTCCCAGGCCTGGCCCCTGGCTTCCCAGGACCTGGAGGCAGAGTCAGTCCTTTGGGTGGACCTGGGGCCTGGGGCAAGATGCACTGTTCTGGGGGGCAGGCGTGTGGAGTGTCCTGCTAGGAGGAGGGGCCTGAGATTCCCCTGTGTCCTGCTTCAACCTCCCTCTCACAGAGACTCCACCGATAATTTTCCCACCACCTTTATTTAAAAAAAAAAAAAAAAAAAGATTTATATTTTTAACATTATTGTATTTTTATACCTTTATTTTATTTACCTATTTTTATGTGGTGCTGAGGATCGAACCCAGTGACTCACATATGCTAAGCAAGTGCTCTACCACTGAGCTACAACCCCAGTCCCAATAATTTTTTTTTTTTTTTTTTAATTTGGTGGATTTGGTGGTACTGGGTTTTGAACTCGGGATCTCACGAATGTTAGGCAAGCTCTCTATCACTGAGATATATCCCCAACCTCCCCTGTCTACTATTTAAAAAAAATATTTCTGAACACATCTCAAACCTACAGGAAGGTTTCAAGTCCAGGGCAGAACTGATTCCTGAACCATTGAGATGCTGTTTCCAGAATGCTGGGTGGGCTTCCAAGCCAGGGTCTGCTTTCACATGCTTCTGGGTTCAGAACCACATGCTGTGCTGGGTCCTGGTGCCTGGACTTGTCAGTCTGGGGTAGAGTGGTTTGAGTCCCCTGTCTCTCAACCTTGAGTTTTTTGAAGAGGTCTATTATTTTGTAGAATTCCCTTCTGTTTGCCAGTCCAACTGCCTGTGACTGGACTTGGATTTGCAGGAATGCCCACGTGAGCTTGTGGTCACCAGACAGCCCAGGCCTTGGGGGCACCTTCTTGCTTTGCTCCAGCTCTGGACCAGGGAGGCTTGCCAGCCCAGTGCCCAGACCATGGGGTTCTCAAGACGTGGACATGGCAGTCCCCAGCATCATGGGACAGTTGGCTTCTACATGGGCCCAGGACTGGATTCTGCTGCTGCCTTAGCCATAGCACCCTGTGGCTTCCCTCACAGCACTGAAGGGCCCTCCTCCCTCCCTCCCTCCTCCCTCCCGCTCCTCCCTCCTCCCTCCCTTCCTCACTCCTCCCTCCTCCCTCCCCCTTCCCTCTCTTCTTCCTCCCTCCCTCCTCTTCCTTCCCTCTTTTCCTTCTCCCTCCCTCCTGCCCTCCCTCCCTTTTCCCTCCTCCCTCTCTTCCTTCTCCCTTTCTGAATATGTCTCTGCTGGGTCCAGGAGCACAGGTCAGAGTTCTTTCAGAGTCTTTGTTCACTTGCAGGTGGTCATCCCCACACCACCCCTCTGGTCAGTGTCCAGTGGACAGTTTTGCAGGCAGTGTGTATATGTAAGTGTATTTATTCTATCATTTCCCTCGGTCACCATTTTTGTCTCTGGCACAGAGGGCATGCACTGCCACTGAAATGCTGGGCAGGAAAATCTTTCTCTGCTGCCTGCCCCATCATGCTGCTGTTGAGTGACACGATGCCATTATGGTCATAGGCTTCGTTAGTGGCTTTGCCCCCTTTGAAAATTGTGGGGCTCTTTGCTCCTGGTGTTTTAGAACTTCACAGTGCTGGGTTGAGTCGCAGGTGGGTCACTGTGCTGGGCATTTAATGAGAATTTTGATGTAAAAATTCTTCCTTTAGTTCTGGGACATTATTTTTCTTTATTATTCAATTAATTCTTTTCCTTTCCATTTTCTTGGTCCTCTGTTGCTGGATCCCATGTCAGATGTTAGTTGTCACTCTATCCTTCCTCTTCTCTTCCATGGAATTGTTCATGTGGCTTTATGATTCACTTCCAGGCTGGGGAAGGCAGACACCACAGTGACACTGAACCTTCCTAGGTGATCTCTGCATAGGCTGGTCTTGTCTGTTCTGACCTACCTCCCTGGTCCAGCTGGTCCCTGCTGTAGCTGCTGTCCACAAATGGACATTCCACTGGCTCATCCAGCAGTCAGGGAAGGGACCTCATGCTGAACCTGAGAGGTGCTCTACCTGACTCTCCTCTGGGTGATGTGGGTTGGGGTTTGGGTCTGTTTCCAAGGGTCCCATTCTCCCATGGCTGGCTTTCAGGGCTCAGGTTCTGGGGCAGAGAGTGGGTTCTGAACTGTGCCCCCACGGTCTCCTGTGGTCAGCTGTTGGTTTTGTGAGCCCTTGCATTAGTTTTCCACTTTCATTCTGACTTTCCCTTTTTGACTTGCTGGGCTTTGCTTTAAACCTGGGCGGCAGCAAAGAGGGGAGGATGAGGGATTGAGATGAAATGTAGGGAATTTTTTTCCTTTCAAATGGCCAGATGTAGGTTCTTGCTTAGTCCCTGGGCTCAGCCTTTACATTGCACCACGTCTAAGAAATGACCAGAGCTCAGGAGACCGGGTCTCTGCAGGGCAGTGGTCTCCACTAGGCAGGTAGAGCTGGACTGTGCTCTGTGGCAGTCCTAGTCATCTGAGAGATTGCTGCAGCCCTGGCTCAAGGTGGTGTGGGCAGAGCGGGGCATTTGTGCAGCAGAGTCCTAGGCTTCCTGGCTATGCAGAGGTGGCTGTGTTGATAGTGAGCCCCAGGCAGTGAGGATGCGAGGGGCCTCAAGTGTGGCCCCCCAGCACTGCCACTTTCTCCTGCACCCTGGTCCTAGTCTTACCTGGACAGGGAAGTCTAGGCAACAGTTAGTTTTTGTCTGTGATGTGAGGAGTCCAGCTTCCTTCTTTTGGATGTGGGCCCAGCATGTTGCTGAAAAGGAGTGAGACCAGCAAGGTTGTGTTTAGGACCTCAGGTACAGGACCCTCGTGGATGCCACCAGCTCCCTCACAAGCAGCTCTGTTGAGGAATGGTCTGTGTGCCACACAGTTCTCCATTAGAAGAGTGCCATTCAACATTTCAGCAGCACCCACATAATCTCAGAGCACTTTTATCACCCCAGAGGGACAGCCCTCCACACCCCTTCCCAGCTGCAGGCACCGGAGTCTGCTTTCTGAGTCCGTGAAGGTGCAGCATGCATATGTGGTCTTCCGCGTCTGGTTTCTGACAGCAGTTGCATTGTTTTCCAGTTTTGCTCACACTGTGGCACAAGTGAGTACTTCGTTCCATTTTATTGCCAAGTACTGTGTGGTTTTGTTTTGTATTTTTCCTTCAGTAGTTGGTGGACATTTAGGTTTCCCCCTCTTTGGCCAGCATGAATAAAGCAGCTGCAGACTGCTGCGCACAAGCCTCTGCATGAACATGCCTTCTTTCCCTTGGGTGGATGTCTAGGAGTGGAGTGGCTGGGCCAGAGGGCAAGTCTGGCCTGATCCCTGACCACTTTGCTTTTCACACTCTCTGAGAGTCCCAACTTCTCCACCCTGGCAGTGGTTGTGAAGTGTCATCTCACAGTTTCGATTTGCATTTCCCTAGTGATGGATGTGAGTGTGTCTGTGTGTGCATATTCACCATTCGTATTTTGTCTTCAGAGAAATATCTGTTCAGACCCTTTGCCCATTTTAAAATTAGGTGTCTATCTTATATTCTGGAGTTGTGAGTTCTTCCCTCTGAGCCCAGGTCTTTATTGGACAGATGGTTTGCAAATACTTCCATTTGGTCTCTGTGTTGTCTTTTTGCCTTATGGTTGGTGTTACTTGAAGTGCAGAAGTTTTAGACTTCATCAAAACATTCCAAAGTCTTGTTTATAGCTCATGTCTGCGGTGTCAGCTAAGAAACCACTGCCTGATCCAAGGCCAGGAGGATTCACTTCTGTGTGTTTGGAGAGTTTTAGATCTTACATTTCTGTGATCCATTGAGACCTAATTTTTGTGTGCAGTGTGAGAGGGGACAACTTCATTCTTTTAGATGTCCAGTTGTTGGAAAAACTGTTCTTTCCCATAAAATTGTCAGTGCCATCATTGAAAATCAATTGACCATAAATATAAGGGTTATTCTGGGCCCTCAGTTCTACCCCATTTATCTACATGTCCACTCTCTGCCAGTATTGTATTGTTGTTATGATGTAGTTTTTGGTAAATTTTGAAACTGGGAAGTGTTAGTTCTCCAATTTTTTCTTTTTCAGAATTGTCTTAGCTGTCTATGCTCCCTGAATTGGTCTGTCAATTTTTTGCAAACAAAAAATAGCTGAAGAGGTTGGAAGTGGTTAGATTCTGGTGAGATTTAGAAAACAATGTTGGCAGGGCTTGGCAGGGGGGCACACTGTGCCGTTGGGTTGACAGGGCCTGGCTGGGTGGGGGCTGGCTGGGAAGGCAGTGGGGATCCACGTGGGGTCCTGACGACCATGATGTACCAAGGCATCTGCCTCAGCTGTGCAAGAGTTGGAGAGAATGGCTCTGTGAGCTGGAGGAAGGTGGGTGGGGTTGGAATTCCTGGGACCCTTGGACCAACAGCAGAGAGTAGGTGTCTCAAGCCAGAGGACAGATGGGCTCAGCTGGGAGGCAAGACCCTGTGGGGGATGGAGGAGGGCTGAGGGGCTGGTCTGTCCACTACGTGCCCTGGTCCCTCCACGGAGTTTGTGAGCTAGATGTCCTGAGCAGGCTGTGACAGCTGCTGGCCCAGAGACGCCCATGCGAGCAAGGACTGAAAACGTTTGAACTTCCATACCACCCGACCTCCTGTGCAGCCTCCCTGCTGTCCAATCTTGTTCTGGGGAGGAGAGTGTTGGCCAGGAAGTGAAGCTGCAGTGTGAGCAGGATTGGAGCCTGGGCTGTGAGGACACGCCGCCCCTCTGACGCGTTGGGTCAGACTAAAGAGAGCCGGGATCCTCCACGAGGATGAGCAGCTGTAATGGCCCTGGAGCAGTGTCCTTGCCCAGGTGACAGGGACGCCACCAGGATCGGGCAGGCCAGCAGGATTCCTGGGGACCAGCCAGGCTGGTGTTCTGGCACTCCATCTTGGTCTCCCTGGGATGCTGTTCTCAGGCCTGTGCCTGTGCCGTGGTCAGCCTGAGGAAGTGAGCCCCATTGGCAGAGGGACAGCTGAGCTGCAGCTTGGCTATGAGTATGTCCCAGCCTTGGGTCTCTGGCCCAGCCGAGGATGACTGCCTTCTCCGTGGCTCCAGTCCTCTCACCACCACTGGGCTGAGCAGCGTGGTCACTTTGCCAACTCATCTGCCTGACAGAGTTCCTTAAGAGTGGAGGTGGATCTGGGCCACTGTGGGGACAGACACTGGGCCACATTCAACAGGCAGGGTTTGAGGTCCCCAAATAGGGATCACAGCCAGCACCACCATCCTGGCAGTGGGAGCTGCTTGCTCCTGAGTGACTGGCTTGTTTGAGATGTGCTAAGGATATGGAACCTATTTGCATCTATGAGCAGGCTTCAGATGAGCCCATCAGACATCTAGGAACCCCTAAGAAAAAACTGGCCCAAATCTCTCCTTGCTAGATTCTAAAGAGGGTGGTGGCAATGTTGCCAAGGTGCTCCATGTGTCTCTGAGGGCTCTTTCCACAACTGCTCCAATCTCCACATATTCCACCTGCTTTATGGATGCAGATGTTAAGTCTCACAGAGGCTAGGTGGCCCACAGGGCAGGTGTGAGTGAGCTGTGGGGCTCTGTGGCCACAGCATGGGTGTGTGAGCAGTGCTGCTGCTGGGCAGGACTTCCTTTACCTGTGAATCCTGCATGTCACGTAGGTGAGGAGGGGCCTAGTGTGCTGCCAGGTACATGGCTTTGCAGAACATCCAGACGGGGATCTTGCTGAGGCAGAGCATACAAAGTCCACAGGCAAGAACTGATCTCACGTAGGTCTCAGTGGAGACCAAAGGGTCAAAGAAAAATGGTCTATTTTCCTGGGCCTCTAGTGGCAACTCTCAATCATGACCAAGAAACTCCCTGGAAAAGCAGGGCAGAATTGTGTCATGGTTGAGCACGGTCCTTGAACACGCGGTTCTAGTCTGTGAGTGAGCGCTTTGATCACTTGCACACTCTGCCTCACGGGTCTGAAGCAAAGGGCTGTGTTCTGCTCTTGCCCTAAGTCACTCTAGCTTTGTGGCCCCCAGGAGGCAGGGGCAGCCCCTTGGAGAAGCAGATGGATACTGCATCTGCTCTGCTGAGCAGATGTGGTGCCTCAGGCTGACCTAGGGACGGGAGCACGAGGGACATGGGTAATGGAGAATTCCACAGGCATCATTTCCAGACTCCTAGGGGTGGTGAGGGTAAAGAAGCAGCAGTGAGCTAGTTATTTCCTGTTGCAGAGATATATGCAACTCATATCCACTGGGTGTCTGAGAAGCAGAAGAGACTTAGAGCAGAGGCCTCGGGAGGTGTCTTCTGGGGTACAGACCTTAGGTTCTTCTCCCAGTCATCATGAGCCATGGCCAGCTACCTCACAGGTCATGTGTGTCCATGCAGCAGGAGGCTCTGCGTGAGTCTTGCAAACCAGCCAGCCCTCGGGTTTCTGCAGCATTGTCTTTCCTGGAATAGGCCCTTGGAGGATGAACCCTCTAGGCTCCTCCTGTCACCATGGAGATGCACCCTTGTATTCCAGCTGCAAAGTGTGAAGTGCACCACGTGGTTGTGGCTGGTTTGGTGCTTGTCTGCTCACTCCTGAAATCTTCTGAGCAAGTTCTTCCTCCTCTTTTCTTAGTGGGGTAAGGCTGTCTGACCTCTCCCCCATGCAGGAGAGAGGAGAGGAGAGAGGAGACATGTCCTTAGGCCCCTTCATGCTGTTGGCAGCCTCTCCATGAATTCTGTGTCCTTGGTGTCCTACTATTAGGCTTAATTCCCTGCCATAGGCTCTAGGGTCCATTTATCTGTGGGAAAGGACTGACCACAGTTAACCCCACTCTACAGATGGGCCCCTAGGGGCCCAGAGACTTTGGGCTGTGGGTTAGCTCCTGCAGCTCACTCCTAACTAGTGGAAGTGAGGTGGCTGTCCTCAGTCATATCTGGGGTGACTCCGCCCAGTGGGGAGACACAGAAAGTGCACACAGTGAGTGCCAAGTATTAATCTCCTTCACAACCAAACCTGCTTTTATCTGTGTCCAGACTTCCAAAGGAAACCAGGGTCCTTTAGTGAAACAGGGCTGCAATAGTGGAATTCTAGAGAAGAACAACATTTGGGAATGCGCGTTGAAAATCAGGGGAAGAAAGATACTGTTTTTGTCGAGAGTGCACCTGACCTGTTTGCAGCAGAATCCAAACTCCCTTCCAAGGGGAAGGAGAGAGCAGAAAGCAGGAATATTCGTTTCCTGTTGTTATTGGTGGTTACTGATGACCTTCCTTTGAAGCTCCACAGTTGTGTTGTCATGGGAACGGGGAGTGACGTGCAGGGAATGGTGCACGATGCATCTCTTTGTCATGTCCAGCTGATGCACTCAGCCTTGCCTGGGTGCATGGATTTATGTGAAGAATTAAATATTAACTGGAGTCATTGCCCTGGAGAGGAGCAGAACACAGGGAGAGAAAAGATGCAGGAAACAGACACAGGGCGAGGGTGGGCAGAGTACCATGGAGCTGGTGGGCTGTGGGTGGCTCTCACCTTCCTCGACAGGTGAAGCCACGTGTCAGTCTTTGTTTGCAAGTGGGTCTGGGTGCCACTTTCTCTGGGGGCAGCGAGGGCTCTGGTTGTGCTGAAGTGATTACTTGTTAGTCAGCTGATTTCCCAAGGCCAGGTCTCGTCGGGCAGGTCTCGCCTGACTTGCCCCAGTGCCTGTGTTCCTGTGGTTGGAAGGCTGTGTTTGTGGACTTCCATGCCACCAACGGAGCCGGGGCAACGGCAGGACCTCTGGGAAGTTCCCAAAGCAGAGAGCGGTTTTCTCTTGTCCTGGAATAGCTATGGGGCCATGAACTTGTCTCTTTCTGGTGGATTGCAGAAATGGGGGATAAATGCTGTGTGAAAAGCGTCCAAAGTCTCTCCTTTCCTTAGAGCCAGCCTCACTGGTACTCATCAGGCTTTTGTTTTCTGACCCCATATCTTTTTAAACCCTCAGAAAATGAGTTCCGGGATGAGCTGCTGACCCAGAAGTGGACACACAGGGACAAGGCCCACAGCTGCAGGACCTGAAGACGTCTCCTGGGCAGACACACCAAGGTGAGGGCTTGACCTCACGGGCTGCCCATGCCAACCTCCTCTCGGCTGCTAGGCATGACGCTTGAGGAGATGGTCATCATCAGGACTCTGACGAGGCAAAGGGTGAATGGGGACTAGGACCGGCTAGTCACTCTAACTGAAAGGAAGAACAGTGACTGGGCAGAGTAGAGCTACCTTTTGACAGCAGACTCCCACCTTCCCAGCCACTCTCTTGAGGGTACTTGCACCTGGGCCTCGCGAGGGCCTTGGAAATCTGCTCTCCACATACCCTGCTTGACCTGGGTTGTTGGCATCTTGCTAAGTGTGGCAGATGGTGTGCCCATCCCATGCCTGCTCAGAAGGCGGGATGGCGGCGACCTGGGCCCCCCCTCCCAGGGACACTGCAGACCGAGAGACCGTGCAGGCTGTGCTCACTGCTTCCGTCACCCTCTAGCTCCAGGGCTTCCTGCTGTCCTGCTGTGGGTGAGACCAGCTCCCCAGGGTCAGGTGACCCTGAGTTGGGAGTTGAGGTAGACAGCAGGCAGAGGGAAGCTCTTCCCAGGGTGACCTCTCTTCCCAATGTGATGATCTCCCACTGCTGTGATGTGGATGGTCTGAGTGCAGATTAGGGAGCTTGTACTGCTAGAAGTGGGAAATTTATCTGAGGGCACTGGAATTTTACTGTCAGAGAACAACATTCCCCCCTGCCCCCACCATCTTTTTTTTTCTGGATTGAACCCAGAGGTGCTGAATGAACCACTGAGCCACATTTTCAGCCCTGTTTATTTTTTATTTTGAAACAGGGCCTCACTAAATTGCTCAGGCTGGCCTCAGACCTGCGATCCTCCTGCCTCAACCTCCTGAGTTGCTGGGATGACAGGTGTGGCCCCTGTACCTGGCTAACATTTTTCTTTTGAATCTGGTGAATGTGCATTTTAATGGGTCTGTTATGGCAACTTGCCAAGCACCCATTCTCATTTTGGTTCTGTTCTGCAGATCCGCATTGGAGCCTCAGGCACAGGAATAATGATTCTGTCTGGAATTGTGACATTGTGTCTATCATGGATTTTTTACATTGTTGTTAATGTTTTAAAATATCACATTAAAATATCATTTCTCTTGATCACTGAGTTTTTGGCCTCACTACCGTCACCCCATCCCACCCTGAGGGTCCCCGAACAGTACTGGCACAAGATCATGTGACCATAAAGGTGGCTTGACTTGTGACCAGGGTGCTAGGTCATGTTTTCTGCAACTGTCCAACACCCCGTCAGTTTTGGGTAGGAGAATTTTGGTCCTTCCTGGCCTAGGCTCAGAGGGACGACAGGGACCTATCCAGACTGCAACCTCCTCAGACAGCCTGTGGCCCTCACTCGGGTCCTTCGGGCAGCAGTGGTGGTTTCATGACTGCCCAGAGAGCCATTTCCCTCTGTTTGGGTAGGTGGGACCTGAGTTACTGTGCTTTGTGACAGCTCAGATAGGCAAGGGCCAGAGGAGGGGAAGGAGGTGAAGGCTGGCTGCCCAGGACAGAGGCCTGGCACAGGTGGTGTCTTATGATGGAGGAGGCCAAAAAGGGGAAGTAGGGCATGTCAGGCTTCTGAGGGAGCGCTCTGCACTACATGGGCAGAGCTGGCTTAGAGCTCACACTGGAAGCTGGAGGCCCATGCAAGTGGGCAGCAAAGGAACAGGACCCCGAGGGACCCCTGCAATGCTGTGGAGGTGTCCAGGCCAGCACCTAAGGCGGAGCCTGCTTTATACAGGTCCATGTCACTTGCTGCCAGGTCTGCTCAGCAGAGGCCCCTTCTCAGAGTTGATGCCCCCTTGGTGCCTGCAGAGAGGAGGAGACCATTGCACTCCCTTCTCCCTTCCCTGAACTCAGCGAGGTGCTGCTCTACCAGCCAGGGTGGGGGCCAGCTTCCTGCCACCTCTTTTATACATGTTTCCCTCAGCTTGTTCCTTCTGGGCAGGAGCTGCCTGTGGTCCCTGGGGGTCAGAAGGAACCTGTCCCCAATCTAGGTCTTGGAAGGACAGTGTGGCACAAAAGGCTGGAGTCTCCTGTAGGCCACTGAGGCTCACTAATCTATGGATTTAAAGACTCGTCCTAGATCCACCCTAATTCTCCAGCTTTGCTGGCTGCGGCAGCACATTTAAAACAACAGTGTGCCTTCCCTCCACCCAGGGCGATGAGTGGTTCCCTGGCATCAGGAGCCCCGATCCCTCAGCTGAGGCCCTCACAGCTGTCTCTGCCCAGGCCCCTCTGAAGGTGCCCCTTCGCCCTCCTATGCCAGGACTCAGAGACAGTTCTGGCCACCCCACCCTTTCCTCCAACTCCCGTCTGTCCCTCGTAGGTGAAGTGTGCTGGGCAGCTCTGCAGGAGATACAGTGGGTGACCTCACTCCCGTCTGAGAGGAGTGAGCTCACTGAGAGGAACACTGCAAAGGAGAGAAGCAGGTGCGGAGGAGAGCAGAGAGGTGGGTGGAAGGGCAGAGACCCGGCCTTGGGACCCGAGGCCGCGAGCTCTGGGGGAGTCCACCCCACTGGGGCTTTGCCCTGGCGTCCTCAGGTCTTCCCTGCTCAGCCTGCCCTCCCACCCTGTCGGTCTGTCAGCCCCCGTCAGCCCCTCCTTTTGGTGCTTGCTCATGAGCACTGCTCCCACCTCCCGGCATGAAGTGCAGACCTGGGGAAGGCCTAGGCTGGTGCCATCTGTGGCCAGGACACCTCCTTCTGGGGGCCGGTGGGGGAGCTTTTCAGAGAGAGGAGGGAGGGAGGGGAGGAGAGGCAGGGTTATGGGCAGTGGAGCTTGGGCTAGGAGGTGTAGATAGAAGGGTGAAGGTCAGCGGGAGCCTGCCAGGTGCAGGGAAGCGGGAGCCCCTTCAAGTCTTGGCATGGGTCACCTATGTCGGCTGTGTCCTCCTGGCTATACCTGCAGGTTTCAGGTGATGCTGCATGTGCTGATTTTTTAAAAATTTTCAGTTGTAGATGGACACAGTACCTTTATTTTATTTATTCATGTGGTCCTGAGGATTGAACCCAGGGCCTCACACATGCTAGGAAAGTGCCCCTGCATTTGCTTTTTGGTACCTGAGTTGGTAAACATTCAGCCCAGGGAACTAGGTTTTGGCAAGGGTACTGTGCAGAGTCTGAGAAGAGCTGATCACTGTGAGAGTGCACATGTCTGCAAAGAACTTACATGATGGGTCTTGACTTCACTAAAAAGAAATACAAACCAGAACAGAGCAAAACACCCTCTAGGGAGGCTGGTCTTACGCAGTACCAAGAATGCAAGCTGAGTGGACAGACAGAGACATCTGTCTGGTTAACATGGCAGAACACAGCATATTTGCATCTGTGGAGCGTTCTCATCCCACGGTTTTCCATAGAAGGCAGAAGTCTTGAAATATTGGTTAGAACTGCAAGACATGCCGGGGCAGCGTGATAAAGTTGCTGTTAGAGAAGCAGAGTGGACGTTACTCTTGAGCAAGATCACTGACCCTGCAGTGGGAGTGGCGAGCTGGCCTGACCCTTTCACCCTGAAGGCAAGAGGGCTGTGCAAAAACAGACCTGGTTGGTTTGTGCTTGAAACGAGTTTTTAAAAAAAACAAATCAGTGAGAAATTGAGCACCTCGTGTCTTTAGCATCAGTGAGCTGCCCTTGAGGGCAGGGTCTGTCCTTGTGTGGAGGTGGGGGCATGTGGTCTGGGGGCTGCCTCCAAGCCCAGGGGTGAGCGAGCTGGAGTGGGGGCACAGGGATGCCCTGGGCATGGCCACCTTGTGGGGCAGGACCTCAAGGCAAGAGGACAGTGGACGCCCCTTCTGCAGCACTTTGAGTTCCGACAAGGGAAGCCTCGTAGACCCTGTGGCCAGCATCACCAGAGCTTTGCCAGGAGCCCTCAGCACTCAGGGGCATTGCCTTGCCTCTGCTTGGTGTCAAGGCCACAAGTGGCCCGCTCCTACAAATTCATTCTCATATTAAAGAATATGGCTTTTCCTCTGTAGTCCAGGTTTCTCCCTTAGAATCAAAGCTTCACACCCTGAAGAGAACTTGCTTTTTGACCATTTGATACAGATAAATTGCAAATGGAAAGGTGCTCAGCAGAATGAATGCCGCAGCTGTTAGCTTCATCAATGGCGCTCACAGTGTGCGAGCAGCGCCCATTACACATCCCTGCAACCCTCTCTATTCTCTGCTCTTTGAATAATTTATCTGCAGGAAATCCAAATTGCCAAGGCACGCTTTAACCTAACAGAACGCTTGCCAATTTCCTTGGGAAAATGAACGGAAAAAAAAGCTATAGATTGCATTTCAGCTGAATGCAGGCGCCTGGCCGTCAGATGCACAGCTCCATTGTGAGGTCTGCGTCGGGAGGCCGTGTGCATGGGCTCTGAGCAGTCGACATTTGAAGGCTCATAAATGTCACGAAGTCCCTTTGACACCTGCTCCTCGCCTCGCTTTAAATGTAAGCCATCGGTCCACTGGGAACCTTGGCTTTAAAAGTAGAAATCACAGTAATTGTCTTCTGTTTTATGGAGGGCTGTAATGAATGTGTGGCTTATAGCACTCTGCTCTCCAGCCCGGAGCTGACGGGTTTCATAAATTACCCAGGTTTGATTTTTTTTCCTTAACAAATCACATAAATCATTGTATGTTATGCTGCTATGTGGGGGAGATTCACTTTGCAAATTCCATTCCACTAATTGGTGAACTTCCTTTTTCTTTCTTCCCAGGTGGCACTGTAGACATTTCCCTCTTGTTGGCTTTCAGGACCTAAGGCCCCCCTGAGGCAGACGCTCCTGCTTCTGCCCGTTCCTTTCTTCAACAGCTTCTTCCCCACTCTCCTGTTCCCCCTGAACAGCCTCATGCCTGGAGCTCTGGCTGTCCTGGGGTCTGTGGTCTGTGGCAGGTGTAGGTTTGCTCCCTCTCTGACCATGGTGACAGGTAGTGAAGGCCAGGCCGACCACTCTCCTTCTGGGGTGTGTACCTGCCCCACCCAGCCTGGCTCTGGAGGAGAGGGTTGTTTTGCTCACACAGAGTGTGCCAGGGTCTTACTTTCTCCAGATCCGTCATGGTGACACAGGACAGCTTGTAGCACCCAGGGGCTTCACCCCCAGACATATGCGTTCTGTGAATGTCACCCTCCTGGGGGCTTCTCCTCTGGTTCCCAGCAGGACTATGTTATGGTCAACATCCCCACAGAGGGTGGGAAGTGTAGGCAGTTGGGTCACTGAGGGGTTCAGGCAGGGCAGCTGGACCCTGAGGCTAGAGGTTATGCGGGAAAGGGGCTGCCTCAGGCAGTGTGTTATGGGCACGGATACCCCTGCTGAGCAGGAAGGAAGCGTCCATCTCTGGGAAGCCAGGCCCTGGGGCATTTGGGGCTGACTCACTCCATGGATGGTGGGCAAGTTGCTTTGGTGCCTCAGCATCTGCCTGGCAGATGAGGTGCTGCTCCTTGCCACGTCAGGGCCCCCTTGTTGTTAGGAAACACCATGCTCATGAGGGTTCAGGAGGGCAGGCCCCACACTTTGGCTTGTGTGGGCAGGTATAGGGCCAGGATAACAGGGACCAGAATTTGATCCAGAAAATGGATGATGCCCCTAATGGTTCTTGACATGGGAGGAGCTGGCTGAGCTTCTTAACATGGCAGCTATCTTTTCTTACAGATGAGCTTAGAGAATGAAGACAAGCGGGCCAGGACTCGATCCAAGGCCCTCCGAGGTGAGTGCTGTCTGGTCAGCTGGGGCCCTGGCTGTGGCTGCTGCTTTCTTTTCGGCTCAGGGCCACCTCCCCAGTGGTGTGCTCGGAGAAGAAGCCCATAACAAGGGCTCTGGTGAACTGGATGCCCTTGCCCACACCGGGCCCTGGGGCCTTGGGGACCCATCTGGAGGCTGTCTAGGCCTTTGGCCCAGATAAACCTGCCCAGGGTGGAGAGGTGGAGGTGGATATGGCTCTACTGCGAGGGGTAGCCAAGTTCAGCTGAGACCTTTCTGTCTGGAAATGAAAGGCCACTCTCCCCCCGAGGCTAGTTCTGGTACTGTGGGGAGTGGGAGCTCGCTGGATATAACTGGGTGGGAGGAGGGGGCTGAGACTCTGCTCACCCTGCTAGGACTGAGCGCCAACGCCTTGGCTAGTCTCCCCTCCTGGGTCCCGGTGGCTTCCTCTCACGCCCCACAGAGTGTCTAGGAACCCTGGGCTTCAGGAATGCCTGCCTGATTGGACCCCTGCGCCTCTTCGTAGCCAGTACACATCACTGGAGGGTCAGTCACTTGCCCATCTGTCTTCTCTGTCCAGCTTGATCTGGTGGCTTGTGCCTTCTGTTGAAAGCCAACACTTTTCTGCAAGTAGAAAGAAATATCACCCTGGACCTGGAGGGTCCAGAGAGGATCAGATCCATTGTGCAAAACCTCCCAGGGAGGGTCTGGAGTGAGCAATGTGGCTGAGGCAGCACTCCCTCCACTGGCCTTGGAGTATGTTCTTAGAGGTCAGGAGAGGTGGGTGCTGGAGGAGCAGCTCAGTGCTGCCCTGGTTTACCTTTCTGTAGGCCCTTGGCCGCTTTACTTAGGGTGAGCTCTGAGGGCAAAATGGCTTCCAAATTCCAAGCCTCACATGTGTCTCCCTGTTTTTCCTTCTCTTACTAGGACACCCAGAGACCACAGGCACCGACCTCAGGTGAGGAACTTTTCCTATTGGCCCTACACTTCCCGTGTGCCTATGACCTGGAGATATTCTGGGTGTCCTGAGAGACCCTGCTTTCCCTGTGTCATTTCTGCTATGTGTACTCCTACCCCTACTGTGGCCTTCCTTAGCTCTGTCCTGGTCCACCATGAGGGGCCCAGCTTCATGGCAGGGACCCAGTGCTGGTCACCATGTCCCAAAACTAGCTGTAGGTGATTCCTGGTGAATCTCACAAACGCTTCAGTTTGACCATAAATGAGATAGGGTCTTCCACATTCTGAGTCTTGGTGGACCTGAGATGTCCATGGGAGTGTCATGCACTGAGATCTAGCAGTGGTTGGGTACAGCTGGCAGTTCTGAGAGCTTCCTTCACTGCTTAAGGTAAAGATTCTCACTAAACTGAACCAATGGGGTGGGAACTGTCTATTCTTCAGCACACAGTGGTTGAGTGAATGGCTTCTGCCAATCAGGAAAACTCAAGACCCCAAAGGTCACTCCATAAGCTTTGTGCAGAGGTGGAGCAGGATGCTAGTGTCCCTCCAGCATTTGGGACTGTAAGCCGGCGATGGAGAAGTGGGGAGGGCTGCTTTGGGTCCCAGGCTCTGGGATGCTGTGGGTCGCAGCCCCAGGCTCAGGGCCTCTCTGGGAAGTGCTGCCTGGTGTCCTGTCTGTTAGGTGTGTAAGCTCAGCCTCCTCAGAGTTAAGCTGCATCCAACCAGAACTGGACCAGAGCTGTATACTGCTGGAGGTTAACCCTGGGTCCAGGAGGTGTGAGGGAGCTGCAGCCACACCAGGCACCCCCAGGCCGCCTGGCACCCCACAAGGCCCAGAGGTGCCCAGAACAGGCATTCCCTGGAGTGCCTAGCCAGCTCCCAGAAGGGGAGTCACCTCTGAAGGGCCGAGCCCAGGAGGGGGTGGTGTTCACCTGGGGACCCCTTCTGAACACAGGTGGAAGGGGAGGCCCAGGTGAGGAGGCCAAGGGAGGACACTCAGGCTTTGAATGAACTTTCAGAGCAGAAGGAAAAGTGACTCAAATGGCTGTGCTTGTTGCTAGCCCTCCCTAGTGGTCTGGCAGAGCGCATGAGGCTGGTGAGCACCTAGGCTTTGTCCCTGCGTTTGGCCTGTGCTCTCCACCTGGTTACATGCTACTAGTGATGCCCATAAACTTTTCTGGGGAGAAACCGGAGATAAATACCTTGCATCTAGAGTTTTAGCAATAATTTCTTTGGCAATTCTTCATTTTTGAGAAGCGATGCTTACGGTAAAACCAAACTGAGTCAAGGAATCGGCCCACTGTGTAGGGGCCAGGAGACTCTGCTGTGTACATCAGACAGGGTGGGAGCATCTAGGAGCTGGCCTGTGCTGCTCCCCACAGGATCTGTCCACCATGGGTTCCCATCAGAAGGCAATGAGACTCTGTCCTCGGGGGCCTCATGCTGTTGTGTCAGAACAGAGAACTGAGCTGTGTCTGGGAGGGGAACATCATGTCTGGGTGCAAACAGCCATGCTGGTGAGCTTATGAAGAATTGCCTGGGGAGCCCAGTGTGCAGGGCTCAGGATCAGAGCCTTAGACCTCAGGACTCCCAGCATGGGCTCCCCAGGGCTCAGGGAGAGCTCCCAGGAAGATGCTGGCTCTTGGGTGGCAGCAGGGGCTTGCTGTGGGGTGAGCAAGGGGCTTGGCCCTGAGCAAGCAGGACCTATGGTGCTCTGGCCTCTGGGACAATGAATCTTCCTTGAGCCCCGAAATGAACACTCCAGTCCTCGGGAGAAGACAGGGATTCGATGTTTTCTCTACACACCCGAGGGGGAACTGGCTGTTCGTACTCTACTGGGCCCAGCAGAGTCACTTGGGACTCTCTTGGAGGTCAGGGTTAGGGATAGGGTCAGTGTCTTCAAGACATGTCGTTGGGCCACTCAGGGCTGTCTTCAAGGGCGAAGATCTGGTCCCTGCAACCAGCCCTTCCACTTCAGAGGGACTTCCTCTTTGAACTACTAGTGGACCAGCTCCCACCTGGAGCACAGGTGGTGTGGGAATCTTCTGCTGCCCCAGGGTGGGAGGGAAGACAGATCCTTTGAAGGGCAGTAGCCAAAGCATGGGCTCCTAGCTGGGATTTGGCCCCTCTCCCAGCTTGGGTTTCTGATGCCTATAGTTCACTTGAGGCCCTTCAGGGTTGTGGTCTGGGGTGCCTGCTGAGAGGTGGCCTCCAGCCAGGCCCTCTGCCACCATGCCAGTTATGTGCTCAACTCTGATGACTGACGCCAGCATCTGTTGCATGGGGCCAGGTTGGAGCATTCAGGAGGCTTGCTGCTGGGTGCTGTGAGCACACGTGGGCACCTCCAGGTGCTGGGGAGGGCCTGACAGAGCCTGTCTCTTCCCACAGTGGGTAGAGGAGGCTCTGGAGGTCTGGAGCCTTTGCAACTGCTCACTGGCCCTACACCTGATCACATGGAGGTACTATAGACACCCTATTGGTGCCCCCATGTGCTCCTGGTGCTTACCCATGCATTCTCAAGGGTGAACCGGTATAAACCGTGAGGCTCAAAGCTGCCACTTCAGCTTCCGGAGGCCTTGGCAGGTCTCATGTGGGCTCTGCCCACTCCTCCCTACACTTCTGTCCCAGAGTGGCCCTTGCCAGTTCCGTGCACTTGGGCCTACAGCTGGGACTCTCACCCTTGGTGGCAGGATGGGAAGATGCCAGTCCACCTGGCTGGAGACCAGGGTTCTTCTGCACCGGGTGGAGGGATTGCTTGGAGCAGGTGACGTGTGTGGGGCAGTGCGGTGCCCCCCAGGCCTCTGCAGCAGCTGTCGCCTAATTGCCTGATTAACTCAGTGATTAATCGACTAATTGGGACCTCAGCTTCAAATCCTCAATAACAAGGAGCTTTTTGTGAAAAGTCTCAAAGCTATTTCTTGAGAGAGTGAGAGCAGTGTGGGCCTCCAGGGGCAGTGGCCTCCCCTCTGTCTGGGAAGGAAACTGCAACACGAATCCTCCCCACCCTTCCCCTCCTTCCTTCCTCAGCCTCTTGCTTGCTTCTTAGCACACTGAGCATCAGCACAGGGGGCAGGGCGTGTGGTGGCCTGTGGGGGAGGGTGTGCTGCAGGCTCGGCCCTAGGCTGTGACTTCGTTCCACAGACAGTTCTGGTGATTCCCGACAAAGCTGGTGAATGTGGGCCGCGTGACCAGCTGGGCTCCAGGTTGCAGTTGGGCCATGCTCAGTTGCACTGACACCATCAGGGCTATCTGGACCTAGGTGGGGTTGTGCCCCCACCTCCCTCCCTTTGCAGGCTTGGGGAAGAAGTGCCCTGTTTTAGGAAAGCCTGACCCCGGGCAGGAGCTCAGACTCCATTCAGCAATCCTGTTCACAACAGGGCTCCCTACCCCTCCTACAGGGTGTCTCTCCTGGTTTCCCTTGCTTGCTGGTCTGCAGTGCTTTGGGGTATTGGCAGCTCCTTGCAGCCCCCAGGAGCATGAGGTGTGGCAAACCCATCCTCAGGTGCCATGGGGCTCCACTTTAGCTGCCCTTCCAGGAGGGAACCTACAAAATCATGTTCCTGCTGCCTTGGTTGGGTGAGGAGGTCAGTGCCCACAGGTTCCTATTAATTTGGTCATGCTGGGAGACAGGTAATGACTGAGGGCAAGGAACCCAGAGGCCTACCTCTGACCCCTTGTACTTGCCAGCCCCGGGCTGGGAGCTGCCCTTCCTAACACAGTTGAAAAGTCCTTGTAGGCAGTGGGGCAGCTCTGCTCATCGGCTCTCCTGGCTTCCCTTCCCTATGTGGGAAGTTGGGACCCACACCAGGCTGAAGGTGCTGGAGTAGAGTCTGTGTTGCCAGCTGGGGTCTCTGGCTTGGGTCACACAGAGCCCAGCCTACCTGGCAGCCCTCATTCAGCTCACCTGGCAGGAGTGTTGGACTATGTCCTCAGTGGCCACAGGCCATAGAGTCAGTGATAGCCATCAAGAGTTCCAGCTTTTGTACTCTGGACTTGGCCCAGACAAGTGAAGGGCCTGCTCTAGAGTGAGATGATGTGTCCTGGGACCCCTCAAGGAGCTTTGTCTTGCAGCACCTGGAAGCTGGGTGGCAGCTGGCAGAAGGTCTGCAATGGGAAGTTAGGTGTCCAGCAGATGCCAGCATTAGAAGCCTTGCTCTTGTTCACACAGAACTTTAATTAAAATGCCCATAAAACCGTAACGAGTCATTCCTTTATTTAAATGGGGTGAGTTAGTTCACTAATTTTTTTAACAAACTGCCATGGGCCATGCTGTGATGAGCTGTTGGGAGGCCATCTCCTCTCCTCAAGAGTCAGGACCAGGGTGGCCCTAAGCCCAGATCCTGTTGCCTGAGGTGACCTTTCCTGCTTGTCTCCTAGCTGTCCCACCCCAGGATGCACAGGATCTGGACATGTCCGGGGCAAGTACTCCAGGCACCGCAGGTAAGCAGCCTTTGCCTCGCCAGGGGCAGCCCTTCCCCTGCCCGGGACCCTTTCATGGGTTAGAACCTTCCATCTCTCTCTGTAGCCTGGGGCCAGGCTGACTCCCACCCTTCTGAGCCATAGCCCTCCTATTGGACCGTGTTCCTGGGGCCCTTGAGGAGGATGAGCTTGCCAGGTTGGCAGCTAGATACACTGTGCTATGTACCCTGGTTTTCCTACTGGGGCTGCTGTGAGAACTGGGTGTGTTTGTGAGCAGAGTTTGGAACAGGCCTGGCACACAGTGGGGATGGTGTGGGCTGCTTCTGGGTTATCAGTGTGGTCACCCCATGTGGTCAGTTTCGCCTTAGGTTCCCCTGCCGTGCAGGTTCACAGGGTGGGTGTGGGTGTAGCGGTCTCAGGTGAGGGGAAGGTTAGGGTGGAGCAGACGGCCAGGATCTGCTTGAGAGCATGTGGGATGTGGGTCAGGTCTCATGGGCCCCTCTGTGAGGAGCAGCCTGGGCCAGCAGCCCTTGAGGGTCCGGGAGGCCTGTTCTAGGTGGATGTGGCTGCCCATTGTCATGCAACTGGGGATTGAACCAAGGCCCAGCTCGTGCTGGGCAAGTGCTCTACCACTGAGCTACACCCCCAAACCCTGGAAACTTTAAATGTACATAATTAGATGTGAAATTTCAAGTACATCTGCATTTGGGGCTTCCGGTTAGTGACTGCAGAGGGGGCTGCTCACACAGCCTCTAAGGCCTCCCACGACCCTGACCTGGCTCTTCCCTTCCTTCTCTCCCTTCCAGTTTACAGAGTTGCCCACTGGCCAAGAAGAGGAAGCTGGAGGGCACTGAGGCTGAGCACCTGGTGTCCAAGAGGAAGTCACACCCCCTGAAGCTGGCTCTGGACGAGGGCTACAGTGTGGACAGCGATGGCAGTGAGGAGGCCGAGGTGAAGGACGCCTCTGTTTCAGATGAATCAGAAGGAACTCTGGAGGAGGCCGAGGCTGAGATGTCGGGACAGGAGGAGATTCATCGTCCGGAGCCAGCTGAAGGTGCTTTGTCGCTTTCTCCTCTGAATAAAGGGCGCTTAGTGTGGCCTGGAGAATGCAGCCTGTGTGGGGGGAGCTCACGCTGAGTGAGGGGGAGTCTTCCTGGGAACAAGGCCTGTCTTGTCCTGACCTGTGCTGGTTTCCTGGGGGGAGGCTGCCCAGGGCACATGGTCTGTGGTGTGTGGGAACACCGCACAGGGAGAGGTGAAGGCCTGCGTGCACACGCACTTGGGGCATGTGAGAGAGAGCCTCACAGGCTGCGTCTCTGTGGGTGGCTCCTGAAGAGTGTCCTGCCTGGCCCTCTGGGAGAGCTGCCTGGAGTGGGTCCACTTGTCCCCAGACACTGAGGGGCAGGTGCTGAGGAGGCACCTCAGGTTAAGCATTAGGTGGGGGGAACTGAGTGGGGCCTCTGCAGGTGTGGTGCCTGGGGAAGCTGAGAGAGGGAGAGTGGAGGCTGAGGGGCCTGCTTCCCTTGGGGTCCACCATGGCTGGTCATGATGGGGGTACAGCCCTTGGTAAATGTGGGTAAAGGTGGTCCCTGAGCCATAGGGAGGAGTTGTATCATTCCCAGGAGTCCTGGCAGACCTGGGGAGTCTAGGGTCAGGGTGAGGCTCCAGGCCAACTGTGGCATCCCCAGAGTATCTGGGGTCATCTGACTCTGAGGGCTGGGGATGGAGTCTGTTTTACTGTGAGAGAGATCCAGGCTGGGCTCTTACTTGCCTTTCCCTGGGACTCTGGAGTGAGCAAGGGGCGCATGGAGCCAAGCTAGCCTGTGTTCCAGGTGGAAAAATCCTGACTTGCCCGCTCCTGGAAGAGAGCACCTGTGTCCAATGTCCTGGGCTGGGCACTGTGACCAGAGCATCTGCCCTGGTGCACATGATGGTAGGATGGCTCCTACTGTTGCCAGGAGTGCTGTCCCAAGCCCCACAGGGTCTGCCTGTAGTGACCACACCTTAGTTATTGTGGCTGGATATTTAAATTATAATCCTTTAAAAATATAAATGCTTTTTGATTATGAAATAATTTTTAAAAATCTGATTTACTCTTTAAGCTCCTTTGTATAAAATGTAATGGAGAAAAAACATGAATTCAAAAATATCAAAGTTAATACTTGACTTTAAAAATGCAGCAGTGGCTTATGACCCACCTTCTAACAAGTTTTCCATGATCTCCAGATTCAGGCGGAGGACTGGCAGGAGCAACCACACCTGGCACCCCCCTCCTGGACTTCCCAATCTCCTGGGCTGTGCTGAGGGAGGGTGGGTGGGGCAGGGTGGGCTGCTGCTAGGAGCCAGAGACCTGGATCCACCCCTGACACTCTCTCCAGCCCCCATGGCGTTTCTGGTTTTGTGCAGGAAGGAGCCCTGTCAAGTCCCATTTTGGACCTAACCCCATCGGCAGCCCCACTGGCTCCTCCAAGGGCAGCTACAGCAGCTGCCAGGGAATCATCGCAACTTCTCTCCTCAACCTGGGCCAAATTGCTGGAGAGACCCTGGTGGGGGAGGATGCGGGCCAGGTAGTCAAGACGGGCCCCAGCGTTTTGCACCTGCTTCAGGAAGAGGTTGTGGAGGGGGCCACCAGCGACGAGGGTGAGAAAGATCTCTTTATCCAGCCAGAGGATGCAGAGGAAGTCATTGAAGTCACCAATGAGCGTTCCCAGGAGCCGTGTCCCCCGTCCCTGGAGGATGTGGCCAGTGAGGATTCCAGCAAGCAGAAAGGTGTCCTGGGCCATGAGGAGGAGGAAGAGGAGGAGGAGGAAGAAGAGGAGGAAGAGGAGGAAGAGGAGGAGGAGGAGGATGCGGAGGAGGAGGAAGAGGAGGAGGAGGAGGAAGAAGAGGAAGGGGAGGAGGAGGGGGAGGAGGCGGCCACTCCTGATGTCATCTTTGAGGAGGATGCCTCCCACAACTCTGCCCAGAAGTCCCCTGAGCCCCGGCACCCAGAGCTGCCCAGTCCCAAGCCTGAGTACTCCGTCATTGTGGAGGTCCGCTCTGATGACGACAAGGAGGAGGACGCGGGGTCCCAGAAGTCAGCAGTCACAGATGAGTCGGAGATGTATGACATGATGACCCGAGGGAACCTGGGCCTTCTGGAGCAGGCCATCGCCCTGAAGGCCGAACAGGTGCGCACCGTCTGTGAGCCAGGCTGCCCGTCTGCTGAGCAGGGTCAGTTGGGCCCAGGTGAGCCAGGGAAGTCGGCAAAGCCCCTGGACGCTGTGCGGAAGAGCTGCTACAGTAAAGGTAGGCTGGCAGTGACCTGCCCTGCACACCCACCTCCCTCCTGGTTTCCAGGCGTGGAGATAAAGGTTGAGAGAGAGACCGTGGTGCCGCAGATGTGGTGACAGGGGACGGAAGAGCAGATGGGGCAGGGACTCACAGGACTGTGGGTGAGGGTTGGGGACCCCCACTGTGTGCCCGGGTCGGGGAAACACACACGGCTGAGATGTGTGAGAAGGGCCAGGCAGGGAGCAAGGGATGTCCGTCTGATTCTTGCCCTTCTGAGGGAGGAGCCTGCTGCTGGCTTTGTATTGGGCCTGAATTTGGCCTCTAAGACAGGGAGCTGCCCTGACTGCTGACTCCTTTTCCTATCCCAGGCCAGGCTGCCTTCTCTGGATGGACTGGGCAGCAGTACTCCCTGTGCGCTTCCACTGCTCGCTCCTGGGAAGGGTTAGCTGACACCAGAGATGAGGCAGACCAGGAGGCAGATGAGGGCTGGGGTTGAATCAGGAACCAAAAAGGCAAGAGACATGTACATGGGGGAACCCTGGAAGACATACCTGGATCACCCGGAGATAGCCTGGAGTGACAGGTAGCTCAGAGCACCACAGTCAAGTGGGTGGGGACAAGGGAATACAATTCCTGGGAACACCCACACATATAAGAAAAGCCCAGGGGGACAGATAATGAGGGGGCACAGGCAGGGATATGATTTTCAGCACAAGGTGGACCTGGACAGTGACTCTTGATGGGATACCCTTCTGGTGACACAAATTGGGGTTACTTTCTGGGGGCCCAGATGGAGGCCAGCACTGCCAGGCTCAGAACTTGGGGCCTGAGCACCAGGACACATAACTTGAAGGTGGGGCAGACTCAGGGACAGGTTGGGGGGCCTGGGCTTGTCAGGCTGCAGGCCTGTAGGTCAGGGCTTGCTTTGGAGGGACACTGACAGGCAACACAGATGCCATGGGCAGCCTGGTTCACATGTGGAGAGACTTATAGAGGCAGAGTACCTGTATCTGAAGTAGGGGTACTCTGCATGGACCCAAGGGACATGGTGGTGGAGCTACGGGCACCAGGCAGCACTCTCAGCCTGTGGGGACAGAAGTACATCCTCCTGCTTTGGGACAGTGGTGGCTTGGGGAGCCCATTCTAACTTGGAAGGCCTCTAGGGCCTGATGCAGGCCTGCCCTCTGAGTTGGGGCTCTGAGCTTGGTTCTGGGGTTTCCTGCCTTCCTGAAGGGTGGCTCATCCAGAAGGAGCATCTCTGAGATGTGCTGTGCTTTGAGGCTCTTCCAAGTCCATCTGATCCCCACACTCAATAATGACCTACCTGGACCTGCAGAGGTCAGAGGAAGCCAAGGACTGAGATTTGGTGTGGAATTCTGCATACACAGCTGTGGATAAGCTCCTTGAGCTTGGCCCTCCTCATTTTGTTGAATTCCAAGGATACTCTTGGCAGTGGGAGGCAAACTGACTTCCCCTGCCATGCGGAAGCTTGCTCACATGCTCCACACCCAGCGGGAGGGGTAGACACTCCATCCCACATGGGAGGTTTTCTTCAAAATGTTGCCTACCCTGTTTGTGGGGTCGAAACCAGCAGCCCATGTGCTTTGGACTGGCTTCTCCAGGGGCACCTGTTGTCCAGCTCCTGTTCCTCTTGGGTTTCTGGGCAGTCTTGCCTCCCTGCACCTCCCTGTTCACAACCCCTGTCCAGCCTCGGCTCTATATGATGTGTCTTGTGTGTTTCAGATGCTTCAAGAGCTGAGAAGCGTGAGATCAAGTGTCCAACGCCAGGTTGCGATGGCACTGGCCATGTTACCGGGTTGTACCCTCACCACCGTAGCCTGTCTGGCTGTCCCCATAAGGATAGGATCCCCCCAGAGAGTGAGTAGCTCCATTCAGGGTATTTGGAGGTGTTGTGGGAGGGGCAGCTTATCCAGAGCCCTGTCCCTTTGGGTTTCCCTCAAACTGCCTAAGCCCAAAATTTAGTGCTACAACATGGCTGGGACAGCAACCTGCCCAGTTTCCCCTGGAGATGCCAGTCTTGATCAGAGCCCCAGGAGGTTGCACAGACTCAGGCTGGCAGGATTGGAGGGGCTGACACCTGAGTGAGAAGGTGGAGCCTTTGCTTTCAGGTTGGAAGCCCAGAACTACAAAACAGAAAAATGAGAGGTCTCAAAGTGGACTCTAAATTCTGACCCCGGAGGCAGGCTCCGTGGTGAAGGGACACGCTTCACTTGGCTGAGGGCAGGCTCATGTTTGCAGGCTCTACAGGGAGAGCCACCCTGAGCTATTGCCTCAAGCCTCTGTGGCTCCTCTTTGCCTACAAAGCTGCAGGCTTCAGTCAGGGCTCCGGTACCCTCTTTGGGCTGTCCTCCCCCAACACTATGTCATTGCTCTCTGCCTTCTCTGGTTTTCTTACAGTCTTGGCCATGCATGAGAATGTGCTGAAGTGTCCCACTCCTGGCTGCACGGGCCAGGGCCATGTGAACAGCAACCGCAACACACACAGAAGGTACCGGGGTTGATCTAGGCTGTGGTGGGGAATCTGGGCTGGGCCTGCAGTGTGTCCCCACCCTGGCCTTGAACCCTCAGCTGTGGTAGACTGTGACCTGATCTGTGCTTGGGACAGTGGGCACAAGGTTAGGGCCTGGGCTTTCGAGGGGCCTTCGTATGGGCAGAGTGGCCCTGGAGCTGCACCACCTGCTGGTGCTGCTGCCCACACTCCTGTGAGCTGGCAGTGTACATGGGCCTCTTTTGAAAAGTCTGACACTTGTGAAGAGGCCAGATGGAGACTGTGTACTGAGCATTTGGTAAACCTCTGTTAATGTGTAGAAGGACAAATGTGGACCCAGCAGGAAGCTCAGTGGCTGGGGCTGTACTCTGGGCTTTTCTGAGCAAGTGCAGAGGCCAGGTAGACATGAGGCTTCCAGGCCACTGCCTATATTTACTTGTTGGTCATCTCCCTCCATGAGAGGGGTCCATGGTTTTAGCTCATCTTGTTTGGCCATACTGGACAGGATGGGCCTGGGCCCCAGTGGGCACAGTCAGCTGGGGGAAGTGCCAGAGCTCTCCAACTCTGTTCATTGGAAAAGAGACCAGGATCCCAAGCCATGTGATTGTGTCACCCTCCATGACCTAGAGCTGGCTCCTGAGCTCACTGTCAGCCCAGTTTTGACAGGGGAACTGCTCTGCCTTGATTCTGGTCATTTTCTGGGAAGGTCCAGAATCTTCCAGGGACACAGCACTCAGGTTGTGATCTGAGTGGGGCCCTTGGTTCCCCCAAGTCAGCTTACAAACATCAGCCAGAGATGGTTCCAGTCTGACCCTGGGAGCTGGTGAGTGACAGGAGCAAGTCAGAGGGCAGGCCTGGCACCAGGCCTAGCAGAGGAGGTGTCTCTGTCTGAGCTTTGCTTCCTTTTAGTATGCGTTTCATTTTTGTGTGTCACTGGCATAAATTTTCCAAAACAGAAACTGAGCAATTTGTACTTTGAGGGCTCAGGACAGAGCCAGAGAGAAAACTTGTCCTGTGGGAATGTGAGTCAGGAACACATCTGGAGCTCTCATGTCTGAATGATGCTGCTCCCAGACCCACACATCTGGCCACCCTGGACAGCATGGCCTGGAGGAAAAGGCTCAGATCTCTTTCCTTTTCTTTCCTTTAGTTTGTCTGGGTGTCCCATTGCTGCTGCTGAAAAATTAGCCAAATCTCATGAGAAGCAGCCACCGCAGACAGGAGATCCTTCCAAGAATAGCTCCAATTCAGATCGGATCCTCAGGTGGGTGAGATGAACTGCAGAACTGAAGGGGCCTCCCCAGTGCCTGCAGGGGTTCTCAGTCTCCTCTGAGATGTGGTGTGGTGCATACCACTCAGCCCCCAGGAGAATCCCCTGCTGCAGAACTCACCAGACCCTCAACCAACATGCGAACACTGCGTGGCCACTCTGGCCTTAGGCACAGGCTGCTCTGCCTTGCTCTCTCCAAGGTGCCTGCTCCAATCACTGAGACTGTTCAGGGACCCATTTGCAGAGAAGGCCCTGTTCCTATTTGGAGACAGAAGACCATACCAGTCAAGGGCAATGGATGGCCAGGAAGCACCATGGCACTAATTCCTGTCTGTCCTGTCTGTCTTCCCATCCTAGGGTAGACCCTAATGCAAGGGAGAAGGGAGGGTGCAGGCCCTGCTCCTAGCCCTGCCTCCTGTGAGCATCTGAGACAGCAGTTTGATTGTGTGCACATAGGCCTGTATGTCTGCACACCTGTGTGGATGTGTGCATCCATGATGCATTTACATATGTCTGCAACTGCATGTGTGTATGCATGTGTAGAATACTCTCATCAATGCAGGGACCCTCTGAAAGACCACCCAGAATGTATCTGCTCAGCTCCCTCCATACAGGTGACCCTGGGAAGTGGGTTTCACAGATAAAGCCAGAGGTTTGGGCACTTTCCCAAGGTTACACCTCCTAACTAGCCTATTGTCAGAGCCTTGTTCTCAACCACAGTCTTCCACTGGTGGGGCCAAGTCCTTGGGCCAAGAGGCACTACTGACTCATTTCCCCCATGCTGATCCCAATTTCTCTGAGGAGCCAGAACTTGCTCATATGTCTCTGACCCTGGTTCTCCTACCCTTGTTCCATGTCTGTCTCCCCAGACAAGAGAGCAGGAGACAGTCCATCATGCCCAGCAGAGGCCAAGCCCAGGCTGGCACAGTATTGCCACCTCTTTGCAGGGCCCCATGGCTACTGCCCTCTGCCTTTCCTGGCACAGGCTTGCAGAGCCCCAGTCAGAAGATCTTGGCTGCCAACCATGGCTGTGCCACACAATGGCCCTTGACTGGCTTTTCCAGAGTGCCCCTCAGAAGGAGTGGCCCCATTCATTGCATCTCTGACTGGGGCAGGGCTCAACGTTCCTGCTCTAGGTGGGTGTGCTCACGTCCCATCCATGGGCTCTTATAGCCCTGCGGGTTCCAGCTGTCATGTTCCCACTGGCTGACTCTCAGATGGTTTGAAACAGCTTCTTTCCTCCACACTCTGCTCTTCGTTCCAGCATCCTAGCAGTTGCTAATTTCATCCTTTCCCTGACAGGATCTAAGTCCCTGATAAAATATGAAAACGTCCTGGGTATAATGCCAGGTGAGGTCAGGAAGAGGAACAGGCCCCAGATTTGGAGGCTGCTCCCCCTGGGACTGGGACATATTTGTCCACCTCTGGAACTCGAAAGTTCTTGTCAGACTTCAGAGACATGATGTGTTCCCCAGTCTCTGGTGAGCACTTGACCTATAGTCAAGGGGCACTTGGCCAGGGGCAGAGGACTACCTGTTGGGCTGCTGATTCCATCTGGCCCACATTTCTGAGGTCCTAGCCTGGGATATGAGGACAGACCTTGCAAAACTTCCCTGGTGTCTATGACCCCAAGTCTAAAGATCCTAGCAGAAGCCTGGCCAAAGAAAAAGTGGCACAGATGCTAAGGTCAGAGTTGATGTGTCCCTACTGGAGGCCAGTGCAGCCTCCCCAGGCACTGCTGGGTCAGTCCATCCTGGGCCCCTTCCTTCCTGGGACTGGGCACATCCCATACTCTTGGTGTCTGGCCTTGAGAGCTGGCCTGATGGTGGCAGGCCACCTGGTGTCTCTCTTCTCTGGCCACATTCAAGTTCCTAGAGTGCCCGTGCTTTGAGGCCCTCACCCACTTTCAGACCTAGCACATCACTGAAGTCAGTGCTCGGTCCAGATGGGGACAAGGATTGCTGGGTGCTCACTGGTGCTGTCTCTTCTCTTCCCACCTCTGAGCCAACGGGTTCAGAAGTCCCTCTGTGCTCACTGATCTCGCTCCCTGCCTCCCACGGCCTTCCTGCTTCCTTTCTGTTCAAGCCTTTTCCCAAGAACTCTCCATGGACTTCAGTGAACTGAAAACTTTCTGTGGCCTTTTTGTGCCTGCTGCTGACCCTTTTAGCAGACCCTCATGGGGCTGTCTTAACTCAACTTTGAGAAGAGGTCCACTAAGGGCTAAGTCCTTGCCTGAGGGGAGATCTGGGTCCAGTTGGGTCCGAGGCCACGCTGCTACTTCCAAGCTGATGTCCCCCCAGATACCCTGATGGTCTCCTTGCTGGAGTGCTGGGTTGTTCTGCTATGTAGTGGCCTAATATTGTGCTGGGCTATGCCAGAGCCGGGCTCCCTGCCAAGGGCTGGCCAACTGTATTTGAACTGAGGAGTTTTAGGTCATTTCCTCTGGCTAGTACCCTCTGTATGAGGAGGTGGTGCTGTTCCTCGCAGGTTCCTATTGCTGCCTCCTGGTGGGCAGTCCTTCCTTGTACTGACCACAGACCTGCCACAGGGCCCTTTCCCTGGGAGCTGACATTCTGATGGTCTTCAGGGGCAGGATATGGGGGTGTTTCCCTGGGTCTCCATTCTCAATGGTCTATGTGGGGTCCCTGCCTAGGCTGTTGGATAGGATGGGGGAGGGTGGCATTGTGTCCCCTGTCCCTTACAGGCTCTGATCTCTGTTTTACACCAGGCCCATGTGCTTTGTGAAGCAGCTTGAGGTCCCTCCTTATGGGAGCTACCGGCCCAATGTGGCTCCTGCCACACCCAGGGCCAACTTGGCCAAGGAGCTGGAGAAGTTCTCCAAGGTCACCTTTGACTACGCAAGTTTTGACGCTCAGGTTTTTGGCAAACGTATGCTTGCCCCAAAGATTCAGACCAGCGAAACCTCACCCAAAGCCTTCCAATGTAAGTTGGGGAGAATCATTCTTGTCTTTGTTCCTGGGAGGGTGGGTCCAGTGCTCTGAGGAGCTAGGAGGTCTGAGGTGAAGGTCTGAAACTTCAGATGCCCAGGGGTCACTGCTGTGGCCTCCTTGAGGCCCACATCTCTCCCATGTGCTTCTGGGGACTTTACATGTTTCCCAAGTATCTGTAAAGCAAAACCAGGTCCTTTATGGGTGTATATCCAGAGACTTAAGAATAACTTCACTGACATGGTCCACCCTGAGAGAGCTCCTTTCCCAATGCAGTGGGGTGTCTATTAGCAATGCCAGACTGTAGGATCGGGCAGGACCTGTACCCTGGCAGGAAACCACTTGCTTTCTTGCACAGGAACCATCTAATTGGAAACACTGTGACATCATCAGCATTTATATTGACAAAGATAATTCCTGCTTATCTTTTAGAACAATCTCCCATCTTTTCTTGCCCCTCATTGCACTCATTTGTCAGTGTTGGAAACCCATGTGAGGTGGAAAAGCACACAGTTCACTGGTGACTGGGATCAGTGCCTCCCAGTGGGTGCGGACAGGGCAAGAAGGAGTTTCCTTCTGTTGTTGAGCTGCCCCTGGGAGGGAGGTTCTTCCTCCCTGTAGTGCAGAGAGCCTGCTCACCAGGACTGGGACCTGGGTGCCTGCAGGCTGGGCAGCGCCCTCCAGCAGCATTCCCCAGAGCCGGAGCTGGAAACACTGGTGTTTGTGGTTCCTCTGTATCATGTGGAAGAGCAATTCTATGGCCAGTACATTTTGGGGAGAAGACAATTCCCTCATTTGTGTTGTCTGTAATGTTGCTTTGTTAAGGCAGCAGCTACTAACTAGGGATGCAAAGTCAGCTGAGGTGTTGTGACACCTTCTGATACCATGTGACAAAATGACCCTCATGAGTGACATTCCAAACACCCTTTCCATAGAACTCTCCAATCTCTCATCAAGCACTTGCTAATGGACACATTATTTTTGCTTGGAACATCAGGGCTGCTGAGATGTCTTTGGAAGGTTTTGCTCTTTCTGCTTAGATCTTGGTCAGGCTAGAAATGAGAGGTCTCCTCAGGGCTGGGGGGCATTGGAGGGGCGACAGCTGTGCCCAAGCCTGCATTGCAGTGGCTGTGCTCTGGCCCCAGCATGCCCCACTCGTCTGCCATCTCTGTCCCTGTCTAAGTCAGTGGTGTTGTTCCCTTTTTGCAGCCAAAACTTCCCCAAAGGCCTCCTCCCCCGAGGCTCAGCCCCCCAGTAGTTATGTGAGGAGCACCCCACCCTCTTCTGCAGGCTTCGACTACTCACACGACGCTGAGGCTGCACACATGGCCGCCACCGCCATCCTGAACCTCTCGACCCGCTGCTGGGAGATGCCTGAGAACCTCAGCACAAAGCCACAGGACCTACCCAGCAAGGTGAGGAGGCTGCAGTCCCACCCGCTCCTTGTAGGAGATGCTTCCGGAACAGCTGGGGCCTAGTTGACAACTCTCATACTTGACTTTACTCTTGGTCTTGGCCTGCCCCCAGTGAGTTACGTGTGCTATGGAAGAAGGACTGAGCTAGGGACTGGCTTGTGCTGAAGGGAGCAAGAGGGACCACAGACTCCTTTTCCTGTGGTCAGGAAGCAATAGCCAGTCCTTCCCTCTCTGCAGTAATCTATTCTTGTTGCTCTGCTTCCTTCCATGGGAACCAGTGTTCTGGGCTCTCTGTGAATCTGATTAAAATGCACCAGAAAGCACACGTGGAAGGGGTTGATTCTCACATATATTTTTTCACCTTCCAACCTAGTCTGTGGACATCGAGGTAGATGAAAATGGAACACTGGACTTGAGCATGCACAAACGCCGCCAGCGGGACGGTGCTTTCCCCAGCAGCAGCAGCTGCAGCAGCAGCCCAGGTGTCAAGTCTCCTGATGCCTCCCAGCGCCAGAGCAGCACCAGTGCCCCCAGCAGCTCCATGACCTCACCCCAGTCCAGCCAGGCCTCCCGTCAGGATGAGTGGGACCGGCCCCTGGACTACACCAAGCCTAGCCGCCTTCGAGAAGAGGAGCCTGAGGAGGTGGGTGTGGGGCAGGCTGGCACAAGTGGGTAATCACTTCCTAGATGGCTCCACCTCTTGGCTCTGGTAGGGCTGTGGGGTCCCTTCCTTTGTGTGAAGGAGCCTCCACCTTCTGGGCAGCTGGGACTCAGGGCCTGCCCTCCAGGAAGGGTTTCTCCTGCTTAGCCATGTTCAGCATTGTCCATTGACAAAGGTGGTCTTCTCACCTGACATGATGCATGGACAGCACCAATGTGGATGCTCCCAGAGTGTGGGGAGGAGAGGGCCTTATTTCAGATTTCATGGGGATGATTTGGAGAAAGCTCAAGCTTCTTTGGTTTTGTGAGCCTCCCACTAACCTGCAAAACACATCTGCTGTCCACACAGGGGCTCAGCCACTTGGCTCCTTGGGCCAAGATAGTGAGAAACTCCTGACTCAGACCCCTCTTGGGCGTGGAACTCTATAGTGGGCAGTGGCCTGAGTCCCCAAGACCAGGACCAACCCAAGAGAAGATAGCCAAGCATTGGTGTTGGAGCTGTGGAAACTTCATTTTCCAATCATCCCATCTATCTGATCTATTAAATGAAGAGCCCTGGACATGGGCTCCCTAGGGCTTTTCCCCCACGAGAGGGCCTCCTAAGGAGCAGAGTCCAGCTCCAAGAGCACACAAGCTGCATGAGGCCTGTGGGCTCCCCCTTTCTTTACCTCTCCTAGGCTCCTCTGGAGGGGATCCCTCTGCAGGGGGTGGAACCAAGTGCTCAAGGTGGAGAGGTGTGGCAAGGACCCCTCCTGGCCCATCCAGTGTGAGCTATGCTCCTCATTTGACCCGTGGGTGGGACTCAGGATCACCCCATTTTACAGAGGGATAGACTGGGCTCCCTGGCTAGGTCACATGGCCCCCATCAGGTGTCGGGGTCCTGGAGGAGGTCCCTTTGGAGGGAAGCCACACCTGGTACTGCTTCTGCCTGGTTTTCTGAGGCTGGTTTCCTTCCCTTGGTGGGCAGGAGTCCTGCCTGGGCCGGGGGCAGGTGTGACTTCCTGGGCAGTGTCCCTGCTGCTAGCTCTTATCCGAAGGTCTACAAGCTTCAACACTCATGCTCTACTCCTAGGACTCAGCACCACCACCACCTCCTTCCCGCATACTTGCATTCCTCACCCCTCTAACCCTATGGCCATGACTTATCAGCCAGCTGCCTTCTTGGCCCAGTGAATGGGCCCTCCTCTGCCCCTTCCTTGGCCCCTGCTCAATGCTGGTCTCCCTAGGCTGCTTTGGTCCCCCCTCTTCTCCCTTACTTAATACATCTTTTTGGGTCACTTCTTTACCCCTAGGAATAAGCAATCATCTATACGGTGACTCCGTCTCAAAGGTCCTGAGGTCCCCCAACTGAAGCCTGTGCTACCAGTGGTGGCTAGTTACGCACTCTGTAGCAAGTAGCCTTGGCTCATCCCCAAACCCTGCCTCTTCACCCACCCACTTCCTAGGCATAAGTCACCCCCAGAAGTGCCTCCAGAGACAGGCCCTTCCTGTCCCTCTATCTCTGTCCTGGATTTCTGACTCAGGCCCTCCTGCCAGCATTGCCTGAGGTCCCGTGTTGCCAGAGCAGTCCGTCCTTCCTGTCCCCAGGTACTTTATGCCCTTTGTATCCATGGTCCTCTGGGTCAATGTCTTCCCCTCTGTTTCTAGGAGCCCTCACACATCCTGAGGCTAGGTGTGTCTGCCAAGGAGCTTGCTCCAACTGGCTAAGCAAATAAGTCTCTTTGAGCCTGTTCAGTGGAGGCAAAGGCAGCACTAGCCTCTGACCAGGTCTACCGCCAGTTGCCCGAGTTGCCTGGCTCATGGGCACCTTCTTACTTGCTATTCTCTCAGGTCTGTGGGGGTAGTGCCTGAATAATTTACTGGGACCCGTGGCAAGTTGATGCCAGCCCTGCAACCATGCAGCCATCCTGCGGGACTTTGGCTGTCCGACCCTGCTAGAGCCCCGCCCTTACTGGAAGGAGCTATTCCTTGCCCACCTGTGGGTTGGTAGACAGTCTTCTAGAGCTAGTGTTTAGCCGATGGCTTGTGAAGTACCACGCCTGGGGGGTGGGTGGGTGGGGGGTCACCAGGTCATAACAAGTGGTAATCATGCTCACCAGTGCAGCTTCCTGATAGGGCCTGTGGACATCTGGGCCCTGTCTTTGCCCTGAGGGCTCTCCTCCCAGGTGTTCATTCTGTGGGGTGACCTGGTGGAGGTGACCTGAGGTCAGGCAGTGCAGATTCCTGTCTCTGGTGGTCCAAGATCTCTGGTGTAGGGAGGGTCCAGGCCACAGATTGCCCTCTGTGTTCCCTGGGGGAACTGGACCTTTTCCCTCCTCCAAAAGGCAAGAATTCCAGGAATGCTTCTTGGATACTGTCCTGAAGCGTCCCTCTCCCTCACCCACCGGGTTGGGTGCCCGGGCCTCCCCACCAGCCGTTAAAACATCTCCCTGCTGGTTTTTTGCAGTCAGAGCCAGCAGCACATTCTTTTGCTTCTTCTGAAGCAGATGACCAGGAGGTGTCAGAAGAGAACTTTGAAGAGCGGAAGTACCCAGGAGAAGTCACCCTGACCAATTTCAAGCTGAAGTTTCTCTCCAAGGACATAAAGAAGGAGCTGCTCACGTAAGCTGTTACACCTCCAGTATGGGAGGAGCAGGCCTGATCATCGCCTGTGGCAGCTGGGTCTTCTCCCTTCAGGGACTCTCCTGCCTGGCTCTACCACTTCCAGTCAGGCAGCCCTCATGGCAACAGATACTTCCTGTCACTGCTGTGCTCTGCCGGGCGTTGATATGATCCTCCAAAAAGCAATTAAGAACAGGAAGAGTCTTTGGCCAGCCTGCAGAGTAGGACAGAGCAGAGCAGAGCAGGATGAGGACCAAGGAGTCACAGGGGAAACTTCACAGGAGCCCAGCCCTCTCCCTGAGGCCACAGCTGGATCCCTGCCTGGGCCTGGGGCTCACTTCTTGGTCTCCACCCTCAGCTAGAGCCTCTGTTTCACTCCCCCCCCCCCCACCACTAACTGCCTCCCCTAGAGCCATGCCTGGCACCTGTGCCAGGGTGACCCAGTCCTCCTCTCCCCAGGGCACCCCACTCTTGCCCTTCTGCCTCAGGGCTGGCTTTCGCTGGGTGCTGGCTCCAGTCTCTTGTCCCTAGGAGAGGCCATGCTGGTTCAGGAGTTGAAGCTGGAAGGGGCCCTGGCCTACGTGTCCATACAGGAGCACACAGCACACATGCAACTGCTCAGCACTTGTGCTTTGGAGGCATCTTAACTTCAAGTCCAACTTTTCCTTCTTGAGTTAAGCTGTGTGGGATAAGCTTTCAGGCTGAGACAAGGGTTCTCCTCCTAGGGCTGGGGGCAGCCAGGAGGGTCCTGGCTGCCCACTGCGGCACCTGCAGTGCACGTCACGCTCTGTTCTGATGCTCTTTTTCCTTTGTCCAGTTGTCCCACCCCTGGCTGTGACGGCAGTGGCCACATCACTGGGAACTATGCCTCCCACCGCAGGTTCGTCCCCTGCTCCTCTAGCCTGGCCCTGGTGCTTTCTGGGGGGTCTTCCTCTTCTCCTCCTCTGCTCCTCCTCTGTGGCTTACCCCGTATCCCATCTCTTCTCTTTCAGCCTCTCTGGTTGCCCTCTTGCTGACAAGAGCCTCAGAAACCTCATGGCTGCCCACTCTGCTGACCTCAAGTATGTTTGCGCTCCCTGACCCCTGTCTCTTGGGCAGTTCCCTTGCTTTGCTCTCTCCTTCATGAGGCTCCTGCCAAAGTCGGTTCTCTCCAAGATGCCACCTGGGCTGGCCCCTGCTCTCCTGGAGGGGGCAGGGGGCATGCCCAAGGAAGGGCTGCTTCTGCCTGGCTGGGGCTGCACTGCCACCTGTGGCCCTGCTCTGGCACTGCCACTGCTTCTCCCCTGGGCTGGAGCCAGGGCTGCCACAGGTTCTTACACAGCCCTGGCCCCTCCCTACCTTCTCTGGAGGACCCTGCAGGGCTTCCTGGGTCTGCTTTGCCCACGGTCCTAGAGGTCTGGGGAAAGGCCAGAATTGGCTGAGGCTTGCAAGTCCTGCCATGGCTCAGTGGCTGCAGGTTGTGTGGCTCTTGCTAAGTGAAATGGAATCAATGATGCAAGAGAGCTCCTTGCCTCCTTCTCCTGCAACCCTCAGCTGCTCTGTACTGTCCCAGCACCTCCCAGCGGTACCTGCTTCCTGCTCTTGCCTTCTCTGCTGGCCTCTTTCTGCTTCTGTGCCTCCCTGCCCCTAGTAAATGGCAGGACAGGCCCTGTGGGCACCAACTAGCTGCTTGAGGTGTCCTGCACACACGAGGCAGGCACCCAGAGGTTTCAAGGTATCTGTCCTTCTGGGGTTGGAGTTGGGAACAGTTGTTTCCTTTGGTTCTGATGCCTGTGACTGAACTGTGACATTACAGACCCCATGATCCTGATCTGCAAGGACCTCATCCTGGACCCCAGGGCCAAGTGGAGGCCACAGCCCACAGTTTATGCCCCTGGGACTGGCTCTTGTGAGACTTATATTAGGAGGCCCTGAATCCAGGTCAAGGCTCCTTGGCCAGTTTGGGGGCCAGAGAGAAGCTGGACAGGGTGCCTTTGGGATGAGGAGCCTGAACGTGAAGGCTTCAGGATAACAGAGCTGGCTTAGGGCAGGACTGGAATTCCTGGGTCTCCAGCTACCACCCTGCAACCTTGTCTCTACCCTCCTGTGGAGGAGTGTGCCCCACTTGGTTTTCCTTCTGGGAGTGAACAGCAGGTGTGCACCTTGGTGGGTGCACACATTTACTCATTCACTCTTTGCCCTACCATTTCCGGCCTGGAAACCCAAAGTGGGAGCACTGAGCTCTGCAGCCTTGGGGCTCCTCCACCACCCTTCTTTCTTGTCATCTTTCTTATATTCTGTTTTCCTTTCCAATTCTGCTTTCTTTTCTCATGATGATCAGTTTTCATGGTTTTCCAAGGGAAGGGCTTGAGCTAGTTATGCAGACAAAGCCAATGCTCTGGGCTGTCGGAGGAAACTTGCAAGATCCTGTCAGGAGACAGTTGCTGGGAGGTCAGGGTCCTCCTGAGACAGAACCTGTGAAGAATACAAAACTTCTATAGAAATAGCAGCAAAAATTCTCCCTTATGTGTAGGGAACCACTCAGCCTCAGTGAGTGTGGGCAAGTGGCTGAGTACTCCACTCTCCAGAGTTACTCTCTGCCCTGGTCTTTCTGGGATGCCATTGCCTGTCTCCCACAGTGCGACCACACATTTCCTGACCACAGTGAGACCTGGCGATTGTGGGTGATGGTGGCCTGGCTCCTCCACGTCTCCATTTCCTGGTGCATGGGCTCTCGCTCCTTGTCCTCCTGAGTGGGGGTTGAGCTGGCCAGGTTGGGGCAGATGAGTCTTTTGGTGACCTTCCTCTCAATACATGCAAAGACTCTAAGAAGATTCTGTCCCATAAGAGAGCCCACTGGCACTCATTCCCCATTCTATGTGTCTGCGTGCCCAGGAGTTGCATGTGAGGAGTCCAGGTGCAGCCACACAACTGCAGGGCATGGTGGGCTCTGCACAGGGCAGGGTTGCTCTTGAAGCCCGCAGATGGGATCAGAGTATGTGCTGCCCAAACACAGCATGTCCATAAGGCATGGATTCTTCTGCCTTATTTACGCAAGCAGAGGGAGGGGTGCTGGGGGCTCCAGCTCCCATGGCTGACCTTGTACAGCCCATAGGACTGTATAGAGGAGAACTGCCCTTCTGATGGTGTGGACACTGTCTTCTCCTGAGCACATCTCTTGGGAAGAGCCATTGTGTCAAGCTCAGCACAGAGTGCGGGGTGGCCCTGCCTCCGGTCAAGTCATGCTGCCCTGTGGGAGTCAGGGACCCAGTGGAGACTCACCAGAGCCAATGAGTGTGTCTGCACCTCACCACTGGTGCTACTCATCTCTGCCTAGAAGCCTGGGTCTGCCACCAAATGACCACCATCCTCAGTGTCCACCTGAGGTCTTCCAGGTACTTCCCTGGTGCTGAGTGTCAGGCAGTGCTCACCTGGCCTGCAGGCTGGCACCCTCATAAGGGTTGAAGTGCAGAGCAGATCTAAAGGGGAGACAGGCCCACCTGCAGAGTCTGCCCTCCTCCCCACCCTTACACCTACGAAGGCTCACGTTTTATCTTGGTTGTCATTTGGAAGAAAATAAGAACATCGATGCTTGTAATATTAGGGTATCATTTTACCATGTTCTGTGATATGTTTGTCAAACATTTTGGGGCATATGAAGTTGGACTTCTGTGTTTTGTGTCTTCCCTCCTTACCCTGTACTAGTGACCAACACCCCACAGAAGTCCCTGGTTATCTGAGCTCTGCACACGCTGCACAGACCAGTTTTACAGCAGTCACGTGCAGGTGCTCGGTGAGCACCCATGTGTCTCCTCAGCTACAGTGCGCTCTTCCTGAGAGCAGGCCACAGTGCAGCTGGGAGGGCAGAGCTGTCTCAGGAGCAAGTGTGCCCTTCTGAGCCCTCGTGTGTAAAGTTAGAGCTCAGGTGTACTCTGGATGCATCTCGTCCGGGTGAGAGCCATATAAATAGCCAAGCTGGAGCCCATCTTTGCTCTTGGATACAGTGTCCTGGTGTAGAGCTGGGTCCCTTGGGCATCTCTCCTCAGTCTTCAGGCAAATGGGGAAAGTGCTAAGGCCCCAAAATGACCCTGTGGATGCCCATTGTTGGCAGTAGTAGGCTGGGTGTGTTGCTGGTAAAGGCGGGTGGCTACCCATGGGCCCTGGGCTGGGAAGCAGTGTGCTTCCTCAAGGGCCAGGCCCAGAGAGGTGAACACCATCATGGGCTCCACACTCATCTCACTTTCCCCTCCAGGTGCCCCACGCCGGGCTGTGACGGCTCTGGCCACATAACAGGGAACTACGCTTCACACCGGAGGTAAGTGGGGCCTGCATCAAGGTGGGGTGTGGGGGTCTCTGTCCTAGACAAAGTTCTAAAGTTTGGAACAAGGCACCATTAATGTTGCTGACAACTGGAACCCTCTTCTGTCTCTCTGAATTGTTGGTACTTCTGGAACCCGGCCAGGTGGCCCTTTGCAGTGAGAGAAAAAGACAAAGGGTCAAGGTTAGAGGCTCACAAAGATGCTTCCCATTCCTGACTCTATTGCCCTGTGCAAAGGCTCTGTGTTGGTGGACTGTGCTCCAAATGACTGATTGACTGGTAGATCTGCCCTTGCTCCCTCCTGCCCTGCAGGGGTCACAGAGCCCAAGGGGATGGGATGGGGTTGATGGTAAGGGAGTGCTGTTCTGGGATTGAGGTGGCATTTCTCCTGTTTCAAAACTAGCTTGTCAGGCTGCCCACGTGCCAAGAAGAGTGGACTCAAGGTGGCGCCCACCAAGGATGACAAGGAGGACCCTGAGTTGATGAAGTATGTTTGGCTCTCCTGGTTTCTTCACTGCTATGCAGAATTTATATATATAGGAAATATTTTATTGTAACTTAAGAAAACCAAACTTATTCTAGATTTCCCTTCTATTACAACTGATCATCAAGCTGATCAGTGTCAATCTTTTTATGAAGTGCTCAAACCCCGTGCATCAGTGCCTGAGTGTTGCAATGAGGCACATGTACTGGTCCCTCTCTGGGCTCAACTCAGGGTGGAGGTGTTTAATGGGGGAGGCTGAGTGCCCCACTGCCTCAGGTTGGCCACAAGGTGCCCATGGGTCTTGCAATCTGCACAACTTTCCTCTAGCAGGAAAAGTCAGGGGTAGAGTCAGGAGGGAGGATGGGTAGGGGGACATCAAATCTTTGAATTCTGTGTGTCCACCAACCTGCTTACCTGTGCAGAGCCAGTGGAGTGGGAAAGCCTGGGAGTGTTGAAAGTGGGACCAGATCCTGCTGTGGGGAGGAAAGAAGACATTCTTAGCCTTAAATGACCCAGGTCCCTGGGGTGGAAAGGCTGCCTGCTGCTGCTCACCTTCTCACTGGGCAGAGAAGGGCTGACCTGTTTTGGGGATCTTGCATCATTGCAGGCTTGTTCTCTCTATAGGGAACTAGTCCCCTGCACTGTCCACTTGCAGGTATAGACCATGCTATGCTGCAGGCTCCAGCAGGGGGACCTACTGGTCAATTTGCCCAGGACAGAAGTGTTGCCCTGGACATGAGAGTTTTAGAGACAACACCTGCCAAAGTGGGCAGTCCCCTCCAGAACAGTGAAAATGGTAGCTCTGGCTACCTGGTTGATAGGGGCCTTGGGGCTGGTTGGTGGGGGTAGCTCCCAAGGGGTTCACAGGAAGCAGACCTGCCCCCGTTGTGTCACTTATTGGGCCACAAACAACCATTTACCCCATAGAGAGGCACCTGGGCCCAAGGTTCCAATACTGCTGCTCAGAGCTTACCCTAGCTATGCCCAAACATCTACTTATCCACAGAGGAGGGGCCTGAAGCAGCCTTCAGAAATGCCCTCGCCAGCTGCTTGGTCTAGGAAGATGTAGTTACTCAACTTTTACAGTAAACTGCCAAGTTAACAATGTAAAATACGTGGTTGTTGTTATCATAAGTCTGCTGAATGCTTGGATGGAGAAAAAGTTCTTTTCCTCCTGAGAGTCCAGGAGTTACCTGTGACCATATAAATACAATGCTTTTATGGATTTAGCAAGAACCTGCTGGCAGATTGATGAAATCATGCTGCATTTGCAAATTATTAAGATCAAAATCGGTATTTCTCAGATTGACTGGGGAAAATGATCTTCCTCCTTCTAAGGTGATGTCAACCTTGCTTTTTAAAAAGCAAGAGTTCTGCAGCTAAGTGGAGATTGTGACCTTTAGAAACTATCCAGTATATGCAGGATGGACGAAGTTCCTAATGGTTCCATGGCACCTCCATTTTATAAGGCCTCCCCTCAGCCATAAACCTTAAACATATTTATAATCAACTAACATGATTTAGCAAGTGAAGACTGAAACAGAAACTTTAATGGATGCACCATGTCCTGCTGAAGGATGGAATTTTGTTAGCAGGCATGAACTGTGATTGTACAGGGCTGTGGAGGAAGAGCTCCCATTTATGACATCTCACATTTACTGTTGGAAGATAAGTCATGTTGGCACTTTGTGGTGAATCCCACTTGCCACCACCTTAAAACTGGTCAAGAAGTCGACAGGTGTTCTAGTGTGGGGTCAGGAGCTGCTCACTCTGCTCACCTGGAGGAGGTCTTTGCTACCGCCACCCTGCATTGGACTTGTAAAATATTCCTCTGGTCCTTGCTGTTCTGGCTCCATTGCTCATATCACCACATGCAGCTCCTGCACCCCACTATGTACTCCAAGAAGTGCCAGCTCACCTGAGGAGCACGGAAGCCCTCCGGCTCAGTGCCCCATGTATTTCTCTACACAGTCATGCGATGGCTCTGAAGAGTTGATGCTAAGTTTTAAGAGAAAGAAGCCATCCCTGAAATAACCCTCATGAATGCAGTTCTAGGAAGTGTTAGTTTTGCAAGGAAGTAATTAGGAAGAATCCAGACAGAACAGCATGGAGTGGTTGAAGCACCACCTTCATTTGGCATCTGGATCTTGTGAGGCTGGGTCCTCAGCAGTTGTTTCTTCTCAGTGAAGCCCTCAACCTCAGCCTTGGCTGTGTCAGGCCAGGAGTCCTCAGGCCCTGTGGCTGGGAGGCACCCAGGTATGAGGGACTGGATGTTGAATGTGATCCCCCAAAGCCTCACGGGGACCCTGGGCACCATCCCTGCTCTGGACTAGAAGCTGAGATGACCTTGCACTGGCCCAATGGACACCCTACAATGTCCTATGCTGGGCAGCCAGATGAGCGAGAAGGGGAGGAGAGGCAAGAGACGGGCTGTGTGGACAGAGGAGGAAGAAGAGCCCTGAACAAGGTGGCTGAGAAATCTCTACAGGGTGGCCTCCAAGATGAGGCCAGAAGAGTGGGAAAAGGCCCTGGAACTGCCTTCCCTGGTGGCACTGGGAGGCAGTGACCTCCTCCTGGGTGATGTTGCCCTGCACCACCCCCTGCCCCTGCAGCAGGAGCCCCTGTTGACAGCCCTCTGTCTTCCTGAGGGTGTCCTGCCCCCAACTTCCCTTACCCCATGGACCATTGTGAAATGGGGCAATTGTGCTAATTGGGGACCTGTCCCATTTCCAGGCATTCTGCACACCGTGAGCGTGTGACAGGCCATCTGGATGAACTTTGTTGGAGGGAGAAGACTGAGAATGGGCAGGTTGAGGATCTGTTCTGGGTCAGGCTGGTTCCTGGGCGGCTTGGTCCCCCAGATGTCCCTGGTCCATGGCCCTCCCTGAGGTGTGACGACAGACACTCAGAGAGGGTCCCACATGCTGTACCTGGGGCATTTTCATTCTGCATTCACGTATTACATAAAGTTTTATGCCCCTCTCCTTGAACATCTGGAGCAAAGGAAAAGCCACTCTTGGCCAGCCACAGGCAAAATCATTATGGGATGTCTGAGCTCATGTTCCCAGGATGACCATGGGCATCATACCTGGCCTCCACCCTGAGACTGTGGGGTGGACAGCCTGCCGCCCCTGACTGTCCTCCTGATTTTCAGGCCTCCCAGCCAGGCAGGGGCATGGGGCCGAGGGAGAGGGAAGGCAGCCCCTGAGGGCCGGGCTTCCCACCTGGGCTGCATTCTGCTGTCCTCTTGCCTCACTCAGGAGCTTGTGGGTCTCTAGGTCCCCCCACACCAGTGCCCCTGTGGTCACCTCAGCCTTTCTGTGTCCAGGTGCCCGGTTCCAGGCTGTGTGGGGCTTGGTCACATCAGTGGCAAATATGCCTCTCACAGAAGTGCATCTGGCTGCCCTCTGGCCGCCCGGAGGCAGAAAGAGGGTTCCCTCAATGGCTCGTCCTTCTCCTGGAAGGCGCTGAAGAACGAGGGGCCAACTTGCCCCACCCCTGGCTGTGATGGCTCTGGCCATGCCAACGGGAGCTTCCTCACCCACCGGAGGTAACTGCCCCACACACTCTGCCTCAGTGTCAGCAAGCAGGGACTCTGATCTTGGGCTGGGACAAGGCTCCTTGGGGGAGGGAAGAGGGCTCAGTGTGGCCAGTAGCTTCCTGAGGGAGAATCAAAGCCAGCTGGGCAGCTTCCCAGGGGAAGCCCACAGAGGTTCTGTCTACCTGATGGCGTTTGTTCTGTGTTTCACTTGTGTCTGTTGTGTTAGCTGCTCTCCACACCCGAGGGAATCCCTTTAGGCTGTTGCACTTGACACAGACCATGTCTGAACAGAGGCCTGTCTAGGCTCACGTTTCCATTCAGACTGTACACTTCTCAGGAAAAGAATGTCTCCTGTCCTGCCCCTTTCACTGGGGCCTCTCATCCGGACTTTGGGCAGAGACCCTGCTTTGCACAGGATCTGGTAGCTAGACCCCTCCTGCCTGGGCTGTGGGCCTGTGCAACACTCATGGTCTCACCTGCTGGGGCAGAGCTTTGCTTCATCATCCTTCCTTCCTATTTGTGCTGATGGTCACAGTGATGGTTGAGAAGCATGGGGTCAGTGCCCAGTCCTGTCAGAAGTCCCTTCCCCCCCTTCCTTCCTCCATCTGCAAGATTAATTAATGCATTCATCCAACAAAGCATTCACTGAGAGTCCTTCTTGCTCCAAGGCCTGGTGATAGAATAGAGGCTGAGAGACAGCCAGCCCTTTGCCTTCAGAGTTCTGGGCAGGGTGAGTGGGGACACAGACTGAGTAGGAAGAAGAGTAAGTTAGCTTGAATGGAGGTGGTGGTCAGGGCTCTGGGGAAAACAGCAGAGAAGGTGGCAAGGAGATCTCTGATAGGGAACCAGGAACTCACCCCAGCTGACTGTGGAACAGACCCTTGGCATGGCTGGAGCTGGGGAGGACCTGACCTGCTGGACTGGGTCAGAGCAGGATGAAGAAGAGGCAGAAAGTCCTGAGCTAGGATCTTTCCAGACTGCCTCTGTGATCGAGGTGACCTGGCTTGGGGCAGAGAAGACATTAGGTCAGGCCACAAGGGAGGGTCCAGGAAGGCTGAAGAAGAGGCTGCTGGGCTGGGCCAGGTGTACAGGGGGGCTTCCGAAGCATTTCCTCAACTTACACTCATGATGTGGGTGTGTTATTGGACTCCTAGTCCAGAGACCCAACTCTGGGGTCCTAACAAAGTAGGTCCAGCTACTCATCCAGAAGAAAGGAAACAGAAGTTATGGTGAGAAGCAAGGAAGAAGTCAAATCAGCATAGCTATGTTGGGAAGACAGGAACCTACCTTCATGGGTGCTGACATGAGCTTTAGGTTTGATTTTGGCTTTGTGTGTCTGTGTGTGTGGGGGGGGGTTGGGGATTGAACCCAGGGCCTTGTGCTTGTGAGGCAAGCACTCTACCAACTGAGCTATATGCCCAATCCTGAGCTTTAGGTTTGAACAGAGGAAGAACTTGGCCAGGGCTTAAAGGTGTACATAATTAAACAGTCTCTGTCAAGCTGTGATCTGGTTCTGGGAAGCTCCAGCTCTGGGGAAGCCTCATTCTTTGTCATTGCTTGAGGGGCAATTTGGTTCCCATTGTGAGATGATTGATCCCAGAGATGACTGTCCTGCTTAGGTGGACAGCCACATCATGAGGCCATCTGCTTGCAAGCTTCTGCTACTCCTGGTAAGAGCTGGTCATTGAGCCAGGCATGGTGGTGCATGTCTGTGATCCCAGCAGCCTCTGGAGGTCAAGGTAGGAGGATCACAAGTTCAAAGCCATCCTTAGCAACTTAGTGAGGCCCTAAGCAACTTAGTGAGACCCTGTCTCTAAATAAAATATAAAAAGGGCTGGGAGCGTGGCTCAGTGGTTAAAGTGCCCCTGGGTTCAATCCTCAGTACTAGAAAAAAAAAAAAAAAAAAAAAAAAAAGCTGGTCAATTTGTTTTAAAATACCTTAGTTACTCTTATCTTGGGGTTCTCAATCTTGAAGGGGAATGAGATAGATGGGTTAGGTAAATTTAGGGCTAATCAACCTTGTGTTACCAGTTTTTAGAAAACACTCTAAATGATTAACATGCTAGATGTACAACTGAGCAGGAATCCAACCTAAAGTTTAAGATAATAAGAAGATAGATACAAAATGAAGACAGAGCCGCCAAGCTTCATCTGCTTTTTACTACTCATTGGGCATCTGTAGGCGTAAGTAAAGAATCTGTTTTTCAACATAAGCAGCATAGGTTCCTGCTGTGGATGGAGTCACTGCATGAACCTGAAATCATGCCTGATGATCTGCGATTCTTGTGCATCTCACTGTGAAAACATCTCTGTCCAAGGAATCATCAGTGTTGCTGATCACAACCTGGAGGCTCCTTTGGCTTGAGTTAGCTGCAAGGGGCTCCTCTGGGAAGTCAGACCTCAGGTGCCAGAAGGAAGGTCTTGTGGCCCTCAGAACCCAGGAGGAGTAGTGCCTGGAAGTAGTTATGCCCTGGGTCACACTATTTTTGGGGCCAGCTGTGACTGTACCAGAAAGGTGTGCTCTAAGGGGATCTTTCCCGGCCCTGCCTTGCCTGGACTCTTGCCTCTTACTCCCTAGGAGTGTAGGCAGCTGATGCGGGGCAGTTCTACCATAGGGAGAACCTCAAGGTCACCTGAGTGAGAAGGAACCTGTCTTAGACTGGTCATGGTGTGCGACCCTGGCTTGGTCCAAGATTCTTGTCCCAGGGTTGGTCATGGTGTGTGACCCTGGGCTGATCAGTGATGAATGACCTCTGCTTCCAGTTTGTCTGGCTGTCCCAGAGCAACATTTGCTGGAAAGAAGGGAAAACTCTCAGGGGACGAGGTTCTCAGCCCAAAATTCAAGACCAGTGATGGTAAGGATGCTCTTTGGAGATATCTCTGGGGAGGGAGTAGGGAGGCCAGCCCCTCCAGGAATGAGTCATGTAGATACAGCCCTGTCCTGAGCTGCCAGGCCTGATAATACTTCTGAAGTTCTCAATGCCCTTGTTTAGGTGGTCATGCCTGCTCTGACCTGGGGCTTTGGTGATCAGTAGCATCAGAGAGCCTTCCTGCAGCACCAGAAGCCATGTCCGTGGGTTTGTGGAGAGTGTGACTCACCCCAACCCATGCCAGGAGACTCATTTCTGGACACATCTCCCCTTTTGTCTCAGCAGTTAGAACCTGCAAATAGACCCATGCCTTCCCACCAGGGCTCAGGCCAATAAGCAAAACAACTGTCATTTCAAGACAGTTTCCCAGAGGGAAACATGGGATCCCGGCCCAAGAGAGATAAGCTTAAAGGCCATGTGGGAGCCTTTGCTCTACCAAGAAAGCAGGCCCCTCGAACCCTACTTGCTGGTCTGGGCCTGAGGTCAGCGCTACATTTGAGGTTTCTTTTTGGGGGCAGTGCTGGAGAATGACGAGGAGATCAAGCAGCTGAACCAGGAGATTCGAGACCTGAACGAGTCCAACTCTGAGATGGAGGCTGCCATGGTACAGCTACAGTCCCAGGTGGGTGCTGCTGCTCCTGCCTGTCTCTGCCCTCCCACACAGAGCTCATCCTGGAGATTGCATAGTGTCCGTCAGTGTTGTCTGAGCTGAGCTGGCCAAGAGCCCAGTGCCTGGCATGCAAGGACACTTAGTGTGGGTTGGCTGGCTGCCCATGCACCACCTGGCAGTGCTGGTGCTGTCTCACTCCTGGGGCCCTGGGTCCTACTGGTGCTAGGCATCCTACTGGATCAGTCCCAGGGTGTAAGTGGTCCTTCAGAGTCAGTACACTATGAGAAATAGTTGCCCTGTTGGAGTTTCTAGTCTCATTAGTACTGGCAGCCTTTGAGAATGGTGCTTAGCCTGAGCTGGAACCAGACTCCCCAGCACAGCCACACACTGGTGGAGTAGCCTGTACACCTCCACCTCTCTGTCCCTGTTTCTTTCTCAGTATGATGGGGCTCAGAGTGGGGCCTGCTCCATTTGGTTGTTGTTCAAGGATTCACTGCTCTGAGGAAGGCTTTGACCACCACTGTGCCTAAGCACAGTGCATGTGCCTCTGAGCCCAGCTGTTGCTGAGTGACCTTGGATGAGTCACACATCACTTAAAGGATTTCCCCCAAATGAGCATTAGTAATCAAAAAATAAAGCAGTAAAGGCCTTATTTTGAAAACAAGAACATACCTCAACCTCTGGTTGCTGATTGGGTCACAACAGAACTGGTGGCATGGGAGGAGAGTCCCATAGTGGCTGGAGGAACAAAGGGACAAGGAGTCCACCATTCCCCCATAGGGAATGTGGGAGGAACTCCTTCAGGGCAGAGGGAATGATGAGAAGATGGGAAGATGGCAAGACCCTTCCTGTAGGCAGCCCCTTCCCGACATGGTCCTGCCCAGGTGTCTTGTTGCTCTGCTCTTCTCTCTGCTGGCTCAAGGACCTGTATAAAAATAGCATCAGCCATGGAGCTCAGAAAGAATTTTCACTGTGTCCTGCCCATGTCAGTGCTGAGTCCTCCAGGTTCACAGGCAGTGACAATGGGGTGCCAGGGCCTTCCCCCACCCCCACCCCCAGCGAAGATTCTGGGAGACAGTATGTGTGGGTGTCACTCCCTCTTAGAGTCTCAAGGGCCCTTACCAGTGGCAGTGTCCTTGGGTCAGTAACTCTTATTTCTCATTATTTGCAAAACCCACCTCTTTTTTTTTCTTCTTTTAATTATTGTTATACATAGTAGTTGGGTTCATCCTGACAAACTCAGACATGCATGGAAACCAATTTCTCCTTTTCCCACCTGTCCTCACTCCCTTCTCATGTTCTTCCTGTATTCTACTAGACTTCCTTTTGCTTGTCTATTAATTTGTGTTTGATTGGTTCTTTATTCTATAAGGATGTTATCCTATCCTTTCTTCCCCTTTCCTTTATTTTGCTCTAGCTTTCACACATGAGAGAAAACATTCAATCTTTGAGTTTCTGAGTTTGGTTAATTTCACTTAGCATGATATTCTCCACTTCCATCCATTTACTGGCGAATGCCATGACTGCATTTTTTTTTATGGCAAGTAGAATTTCACTGTGTATATATTCCACAATTTCTTAATCCATTCACCTATTGATGCACATCTGGCTTGATTCCACAATTTAGCTGTTGTGAATTGTGCTATTATAAACATTCATGTGACTGTATTGTTGTAGTATGCCAATTTTGGGATCCTTTGGGAAAATACCAAGGAGTGGGATAGCTGGGTGTTATGGTAGTTCCATCCCTAGTGTTTCAAGGATTCTTCATACTGCTTTCCAGAAAGCAAAACCCACCTTTTAAGAGCCAGGCCTGTAGTGGTTTCTGCCTATAGTCCCAGCTACTCAGGAGGCTGAAGTGTGAGTCTACCAGTTTGAGACCAGTCTGGGCAACTCAGTGAAACCCCATATCAAAACAATACAAAGCCTGTCTGTTTAAAAGACAAGTTGTTACATTTTACTAGTCTTATTTTGGAAGGTTTTTTCTGCCCTTTGAGGGAGTTTGATGGATTGTGCTCGCTGCAGAATGCAAAGGGAAGGGGGGGTTCCCCCTCCTCCAGTCCTTTAAAGCCACACTGGTCACTAGGTGATAGGACTCACTTGGTCCTACCTGCAGCTTCCCACAGGGAGCTCACCATCCCTGCCTAGGGCCATACACAGCCATCATGTGAGCTGAGCCTTTGTCCTGGGAGGCATCCAGACAGGCCTGGGCTGTCCCTTGATACCAGAGACCCTGGGCCCTGTGCAGGCTCGGCCAGGGTGTAGCAAGCAAGGAGGGGCCACCCTGTGCCTGGCCTGCAGAAGATTTGCTTGGGAGACCTGTGGAAGCAGTTTGTTGATCTCTGGTGAGGGGAAGATCCAGAGGCAGCCTGATACCCATGAGGTGGGTACAGGCATTCACAACTTACAAATAAGAATCGGAAGCTTGGTGAAGTGAGATGCATAGCTGGTGTGGCCGAGATTGAGCTCAGGGTGCTTCTGTGCCTGTGCCTTTGCTGCGTCCCTAGAATGAACTCGGCATAGAACCATGGCCACACATAGCCCCTGGCCCCACATCAATGCCTGCCCTCTCTGAGCACAGGCTGTTTGCAGAGGGCTCTGCCTCCTGCGCCCAGGGGCAGGGGTCGACTCCTTCCTTGGAGGCGGAGCCCTGCAGGGAAGCAGGCTCCTGCTTCTCCCCCACCCTGTGTTCCGTCCTCAGATCTCCTCCATGGAGAGGAACCTGAAGAGCATCGAGGAAGAGAACAAGCTCATCGAGGAGCAGAATGAAGCCCTGTTTCTAGAGCTGTCCGGCCTGAGCCAGGCTCTCATCCAAAGTCTCGCCAACATCCGCCTTCCCCACCTGGTATACAATCTGCTGCACTGCCTGGGCCTTCAGGGGAGGGTGGCGGGCCCCTCACCCCTCTGCTTCTGGGCCCTGCTCTTGTAGATCACCAGAGCCAGTTGTCAGCTGCAGAGCTCTTGCCTTCCTGAGCAGTTTGTGAATCTGGGGCAGGAGGTTCTGGTGGCAGAAGGTCTGTCGCTGGGGTTGCTGCAGACGGAAACCCTGGCGGGCTTTCTAGCAGGGAGAAGCCATCAGCATTGCCTCTGGTCTTGTGGGACTGGTTTCTCCTGCATGGGGCCCACTCCCTGGATGGACTTGCTTACCTTGTTCTCTTCTCTAGGAGCCAATATGTGAACAGAATTTCGATGCCTATGTGAGCACCCTCACCGACATGTACTCCAATCAGGACTGCTATCAGAACCCGGAGAACAAGGGCCTGCTGGAGAGCATCAAGCAGGCCGTGAGGGGCATCCAGGTCTAGGCCTTGATGCCTGGAGGAGCGCCCTGCCCTGGCTCCCTCGTTTACCTCCCTTGCCCTGCTCCTGGAAGCAGGGTCCCTAATTCACAGTGACTTCTAGTTGGCAGCCTGGGTGTGGCCTTGGGTGGGTTCATCCAAAGGGTGCCTGGAAATCATGTCTCTGGGGCCAAGGCCTCCCCATGCAAGTGCCTGGGGAAGCTGGAGAGTTACAAAGTGATTTATTTTTGTTTTCTGAAAGAAATCTGAAGAGCAGCTCAAGATCTCCAGTGGAAGCTCATGGACAAGGTTCTCAGGGAAGTTTTGGAGTTTGCAACCACAGTATTCTTTGTCTGTAGAGGCTGGGAGGGTAGCTTGGGCTTGGTGGGCCAGCGTTTCAGCCCAGAGAACGTGGCTGGGGCTGCATGCCTGTGCTCAGTGAGGGCCCTTGTGGCAAGTGTGCTTTTGTTTTCGTTTAGTTCAGCAGCTTTGTGTTAAGGGTGAAGCAGAGCTCTGTGCCAGAGGTGAAGTAAGCAGTAGGCCTTCCAGAGGAACATCCAGACAGTAGAGGGCATCACAGCCCAGTCGACTCATGGGGTTCAAGCTGGGAGGCCCCTGGAAAGCAGCTTCCCATCTCTGGGGGCCAGTCCCCAGCTTCTGCACCTCCACCCAGGCTCCTGGCCTATCACTGCCACATCACCTGGTCATGGCTGTCTGGCCTTGATCTCTGCATCTGAGGTGGCTGAGGTGGGGACAGTGTCTGTGAGGTCAGGGGTAAATTCTTAGGGGGAGACCACCAAGGTTTCACTTCTTTTTAGATCCATTCAAGATGTGAAAAAATGGTGAATTTTAATTTAATGTGTTAAGAACACAATATACCGACTGTGTAAATAGAGCCAAGTCGCTTGTGACTGCAATTCTGAATTAGTATTTAAAAGTAGAGAAGCTGCAGCTCCTGGAAGACGCTGAAGGTAGTTAGCTTATTCTGTAAATTATTTAATTTTGTCCAGATGTAAGTATCTATATTCACATCCTCTTATGTTAATGTTTGTTATTTATTTAACATTTTATTTATTAATTTTGTACTATTTCGACTAGACCCTGCACTAAGGCACCCTAAGAGTGGAATAAGTGAAATCAAAGCAAAGGTGGCTACTTGACTGTAAGATAGGCCACGGAAACCAGGATAAAACTCCTAGTTGTGATTTTGATGCAACCAAGTTATTTTTTATATATTTTGTTATTTATTCTTTTAATATGGAATTTTTAAGAAGTATTTTGTAACTGAGGAATTTTGATAGTTTGGGGATTTCCTCCCTTGGCCCAGTGGAGAGAAACATGCTTTGGTGTCCGTTTTCCTTTTGGGTTCCTTTGTTCAGACACAAAGACAGCAAACGAGATTCTGTATTTATTATTATTTAAGTAGCGCAGACGTGTGTGCCCTGGCGTATGTCTTTTGTCGCATTTGTGGCAGTTCTTAGGGCTGAGTCATGTTGCTGTGGGGGAGTACTGGTCGCGGTGGGGTCCAAGTGGTGGCTGGGACTCCCTGCCAGCTGCCTGGCCCCTAACAGCTCTGGTACTGTGACCCTCCTTCCTCAGGAAACATGTTGGACCCACAGTACTCCGTGGTGCGTCTGGAGGGTGATTTCCTAATAAAAGTCTGACTGTGCGTTGTGCCATGGTGTGTGGGGTACCCCGGCTTTACCTCCTGGGGTGCTGTGGGTGGTCAGAGTGGGCCGACTCTTCCACTTCTGATCTGGACAAAGTAACCTGGGCCCCGCCCCCATCAGCTCAGCCAGCATCTGCTGGAGCTGCCCTCTCCCAGGTGTGGTCATAGAGGCCTAAGTAACTGTGCCCTATCCCTCCTCATGTGACCAGGCATATGCAAATCTGAGTTCCTCCCAGGGATTTTCTCTTAGGGTGGGTGGAGGGCTGTGGGGGAAATGTCCCTGCTGGGGTTTTAGCTGGGATTATGGAATTCCTTCCTTGCACTTCCTTACAGAAAGTGCATGCAGATGCTCTGGAAGGAGGCAGAGCTGGGAAATGATGTGGGAGAGAAAGAGAGAACTCTGATGAACTCTCTGGAGGGCCTGGATCAAGCCATAACTGAAGAGAACTACCCTTGCCGGTTATATGAGGCAATAGATTCCTTTACTTTTTTTTTTTTTTTTTTTTTTTTTTTTATCCTTAAGCTAACGTGCTTTGGCTTTTTGGTCTGATAGTAGAAGCTCTTCATTGTTATGCTGTGTCGGGTGGAGCTCTAGCCTCCCCTGGTGAGACTTAGAGTTGAGATTTCTAGTCACATTCAACCTAACGGAACTGTCAAAGTGTCAATGTGCTTTTTATTTCCTGGGAATCTGGCCCTGGAAGCTGACCCAGAGCTCCTTCTTCTACACAAAGGACCCTCCTTCACTGACAATTCTCAGACAATCCAAGCCGCTGTTTCCAGCTTCTGCTGCATTTGCACAGGGACCAGGACACCTCGAGGGCACTGGTTGTGTCCAGGGGGGCTAGTGGGATATGCAGAACCTGTACAGGCATGAGGAAGGCTCCTGGGAATCCCATTGCTGCTGTCCCACTGGAGGCGGGGACAGCAGCTGGGGTTGTATCACTTCATGGCAGCACAGCAGACGTTGGGTGTGGGCCAGGAGTGGGCAAGGCTGATTCGGAAGTGTCCTGCTACAGGCTGAGATGGTCATTCTGAAACCAAACAGAGTTGACCAGAGGTGGGTGCTGTGCTGACCCCTTCTAGGGTAGGGAGTGGGAGTGGAGGGGCATTACAAGGCCCCTTGTACCTGGTGGAGGTGAGGAGCAGAGCCAGGACTGCAGAGGAACCAGGTGCCACCCAGTGGAGAGTCTCATTCACCCTCCAGGGGTACTGCTGGTGACCTCCCCATGTAGCACGTGGTCTCTACTCCATTCACTTAAAAAAACTTTTTTTTTTTTTTTTTTTTTTTTTTAAATAGCTGTAAATGGACAGAGACAGACTGCTTTTATTTTATCTGTTGTTTTTTTAATGTGGTATGAAGGATTGAACCCAGTACCTCACACAGGCTAGGCAAGTGCTCTGCCACTGAGCCACAGCCCAGCACTCACGCCTTTCACTTTTGAAGGTCTGTCAGCCTTGCATCCATCCAGGCTCTTCAACACTGCAGGTCAGGGGAACCGCCTCCCCCAGGCCTCTCAGACCAGAACCTTTTCCTAATGACTCAGCATAGATGCAAGACTCATTGTAAAGCCTTCCAGATAATTCCAAACAGCAGCAGTGTTGAGACCCTCTGATGCACATGAAAGCAGTGGGCAAGCTCATCTTCAGTGAACTCTGCTGGGGTCTGACAACTCACTCATCTGCCTCTGATCTCTGTGGAGCTCCCAGAGACTATGCACCTCATGGGTGGGAAAGAAGTCCTGGAGGTAGGTGCATAGGTAGGGGCCATGGAGGCTGTTGGAAGTGGGGACAGGGTGCAGGGGCCACGTCCCAGCAGAGATCTCTGCTAATAAGCAGGGAACTTGTGGGCGACTAAGGAAAGAGCAGCACCCCGTCATGGGTGGGTTTCAAACTGAGTCCTGGCCTGACCCTAGCAGGGACTCCAGTTGGGGAAAGTATAACTCTGCCCAGAATAGCTGGCCAGGCCCAGAGCTGGTCATGATGGGTCCCCTCAACAGATGGGTGCCAAGGGCTGCAGCAGGCATGCAGGGTTTCCTGTGCCCCCCCCCCCCCCCCCGCCCCAGGCAGGTCTCTGAAGATCTCTGGGGGAAATGATGTTTTGGATGTGTTTGTGGGTGTGGAATGGAGGAAATTCCTGCAGAGGGAATGCAGTGTGCGAGAAATACTGGGTGTAGTACCCTTGATCCTTCAAGAAACTCAAGGAGGCTGCTTTGACTCTATATGACCTTTAGGTTTTCTAAACTCTGCTCTCCCAACTCCAGGATTATGGGAGGTACTGAAGCCTTGTTTGGGATTCTGAGTCCTTAATATCTTTCAGATAAAAGTGCTGCCCCTCATGGCAGCTCTCATGTGACCATGTGGCCATGAGGCCTTCAGCTGGGTGAGGACTGGGAGCTGATGGGGTTGTTGCCTTGCTTGGCTCAGGAAGGGCCAGGCTGAGAGTAAGTACCCAGTAGGCTGTTGTGGCCACTGGGGCACAGAGTTGGGGCAGGTAGGCTTGGGGATTATGTGGAATTCTCTGCACAGCAGTTATCTGCTGTGGGGAGGGGAAACGAGGGCCAGATTGAGGGTTGGGGCAGGCCCTGAGGAGCACTCAGGGACAGTTGTGTGGGGTGCAGAAATCAGGGAAGAGTTGTTATGGTTTGTATCTGGAATGTCTCCAACATGCTCATGTGCTGAAAAATGCAGCAATGCTCAGAGTCAGGTGGGGCTTTTGGGAGATGTTGGATCATAAGGACTCCAATCTCATTAGTGATTATTAGTCAGTTGATAAGTTCATAGCTGAATGAACTATTAGCAGGTAGGGGCTAGTTGGAGGAAGTAGGCCACTGGGGGCATGTCCTGGAATTGGTGTGTCTTGTCCACTCATCTTTGCTTTAGGGGCACCTTCTGCTAAATCAGGCATACTTTTGTCTGTTTCTTTCACAACCTGTCAAAAGTATTTTCCTCGTCTTTAATTCTGTCATAGCTCTTTCTGTAGAGTTGTCAAAATAACAGAAGACAGATTGGGCGGTGCCTAGTACTAAAAACATGAGGAGCCCCTCTGAGACCCACCTGCAGAGCTGTGAAGACCAAGGTTGCTCGCTGGTTCCACCCATGATCCCTGGGACAACTGCTGGAGGCCCTCTATCATAGAATGATAATCTGAGACACAAACCTAGTGGGGCTCAGTAATAGCTGCTCCAGCTCCCCTGCCACAGAGGCCCTAGCCAACTCTGCTTTGATTAGGTACAGGATAGAAACAGGGCCCATTTGATTCTGAGCCTTTTAAAAATGCACAGCCTCCTTCTACCTCTCAGTCACTCATGATGCAGGCAGTAGAATTGTCCCCATCATACAGATGGGAAAACTGAGGCCCAGAAAGACCCAATAAGCTGTTCCAGGTAACACAGAGGGTTGGCTGTGCAGCCAGGATATGCCTGCTAGTTCCAGGGATGGCATGATGATGCCCCCAGGACCTGTCTCTGTAGGAGGAGTTCCATGTCAGCTGCATCCTGATGGGCAGTCATGGGGATGTCCAATGGACCAGAGAAGGGGCTGCCACAGTCCCCAAGTCAAGGAGATAGCCCAAGTGCGGCGGAGAGAACCAGAGCTCATGCGTGGCTTGCCCCAGCCTGAGGAGAGGTGGCAAGTATCTGGGCACCATTTGGGTGCCTGGAGGAAAGGCCAACTTGATGCCATTGCCCTCTGGGTTGCCCTGGACATTCCCCAGGGCAAGTGGAGCTGGCCAGAGACATTGAAGACTCATCGAAGTGGAGGCAGATTCTCTGACTCATCTAGAGAATTATATATTTGGAGAGAAGAGCTATCAGAAAGCAGGGAGGGGAAGTGGGCATGAGGATGGTTGGGGATTCTCTGGACCTGAGGGGAGCAAGGCCCAGCTCTGCCAGTGTTAAGGCAGGGGCAGGGAACCTGGTGTGAAGGAGGGAAGACACAGAACCTGTGGGGCTAGCCAGGGACCAGGGAGGAGTGCAGGAGTGAGGGCTGAGTGGGACTGGGCATCACCTGGCATTCTGTGAGATCTGAAGCACTGGAGAGTGGGCAGGGTGTGGTTTGCTGAGTTGCTTCTGGCTTTTCATCAGCATAAGATTCCTGAAACCAAAGGCCCATCACACCATCCCTAGGCCTCAGCATCCAGAGTAGGATTTGCCCTTGTAGTGGATATTCATGGTGCAGAGTGAACAGAGGGAGGAAGGTGAGGGGGGTGGTCCAGGGCCAGCCTTGCGTCACCGAGGACCTCTGGGTGGGTGCTATGTCTCTCCACCCAGCTCCTGGCTCTGGGCTGCCTGGGAGGAACCAACTTGGAGCGGGCCTCTTGAGACCTGGCAGCTCTCTGCCTCTCCCAGTGCCTGGCACCCCCAGCCACATAAAACCCGTGGCCCAGGTTACTCACCACCTCTGACACTCCAATGACACCCTCAGGCCTGTTTCCCCTTTCCTGTACCTCCCATCAGCTGATCAGCACCTCTCAGCTGAGGTCCACTCTTGGTTGCCAGCTGCCTGTTGTCTGACCCTGGCTGCCACCCTTGGCATTCTTGCATATGCAGTTCTGCTGCTACCTGCCTGGAGCCCATGGAGTGGACTTGCCTGCTGTGGCTGTCCCCTCACACAGTAGTCAGGTCCACCCCCAGCTGCAGGCAGTGGTTTCTGGCATGGCCCTACATCTCCAAGGCCACCTCCCTTTGAATTTTCCTCTCAGGATTCACGAGAGACAGTGCAGAGTGGGCAGTGGCAGGAGGGCTGGAGCATGGGGGAGGTCAGGGACCCCAGGTTCCTGTCTGGAGCAGTAGTGCTACCAAGGCCTTGGTTCCCAGCTCCCAGGACACTCCACTCTTCAAGGCAGCTCCCCTGCAGGGTCCTGGGGATGGCCCTGATCTGACACGACTGCTTTCTTTTCATGTAGTGATGGGGATGGAACCCAGGACTCCATACACCTTAGGCAAGTGCTCTACCACTGAAGTATGACCCCAGCTGATTCTTCTTTGTAAGGACAGTGTACCAGCAGGGTCATCAGAGATAGATGTGTGACTTAAAATCGGCCCTCACAGACCTCTTCTCAGGGCCTGGGTATTGCTTTCTATTAAAGTGGTTCAAGATGAGAAAATATGAAGAGCTCCTCCCCAACCTTTCTGCACGTGAGCATGTTAAGTTCACCGATATTTTCCCATTAGCGCTGACGTGTTGTAACTGTGGCGTGAATAGCAGAGAAGCCTTGACTCTTGTCTGAAGACTATCAATTCCAGTCTCTGGCCACAAAAGGCTTAAAATGGGGAAGAACTACTTTCTTCCTTTTAAGATGACCTCTTTTGTCTCCTCCTCCCACCACAGCAGCAAGGCAGTGGTGACACCTTGTGGCAAATCCTGTATCTTGTCGTTCCTGTGGCCTCAGCCTTGCCCAGTTCTGAGCCCTTCCGTAGGATTCTGTGGCCCACACACTGGAGGCACTGGCAAAACAGCACTGTTTGACAGCTGTGAGCAAGTATCTTAGAGGCCGAGAACACAGACCTGAAGCAAAAAGCAGCCAGAGGAGATGTCGGAGTGGGGCAGGGACGGGGCTGAGGCACTGGAGCGGTTGGCACAGGGCCACCTGTCCTTGTGTGGCACCACTTCCCTTGCAAAAGAGACTAAGCAGGGCTTTGGGGGAGCGTTCTGCTGAGCACGGGGTGGGGAGAGCTGCTGGCACATGATCTTTGGGGCTTGTGATCCTCATTTCCTGTAGCCACCCCTGATATGGCCTCCCTTGACCATCAGGTCCTGAGCAAATAAGACCATGGCAGCCACTACCTGGTGTCTGGATTGGAACAGGCACAGTCTATGACTCTCAGAGGATAAAAAATATGTTGTCATTATTGTAGCTGCAGAAGTAACACTTACCCATCATAAAACCACCACCACACAGAGGTAAATAAAGAAGAGGTGTCCTCAGGGTTGAGGTGCATTAAGAAAGCAATCTTACATATTTACAGTGATTGGGGTCTTCATTCTTTTGCGCTGATCTATATTTCCATCAGGCGCTATTTATTTTCTGCCTGAAAACCACCCTTTAACATTTCATGTTATATCTGTCTGTTGCTAAATTCTTTAAACATTTTGGGTGTCTGGAAAAAAACCTTTTGCTTTAAAAAATAATAAACTTTATTTTATTTATTTTTGGTACTGGGGATTGAACCCAGGGGAGCTTAACCACCTAGCCACATCCCCAGTTCTTTTTTATTTTTTTTTTTTTTAAATTTCGAGATAGGGCATACCTAAGCTGCTGAGGCTAGCTTTTTGATCTTCCAATCCTCCTGCCTTAGCCTCCTCAGTCACTGGGATTATAGGTGTGTGCCATCATGCCCTATAATAAACTTTATTTTTGAGAACAGTTTTAGGTTTACAGAAAAGGAGCAGATAGTAGAGATTCCCTCTCTCCCTTGCACATAGCTTCTCCTGTTAACATCTTGCATTGGTGTCACACATTGGTACAACTGAAATACCAATACCGATACATTACTATTAACTACAGTCTGCAGTTTACATTAGGGCTCCTACCTGGTGTTGAGCTTGCTGTGAATTTCGACAGGTGTATAATGACAGGCTTCTACTATTACATGGATCATACAGAATTCTTTCACTGCCCTAAAAATCTTCCATGCTCCACATGTTCATCCTCTCTGCCCTGGTCCCTGGTAATCACTAATAGTTTCTAGTTTGTTATTCAGAATGCCTGTCATCTTTTCATGATGGTTTCTTTCACTTAGCAATGATCATTTAAGCTTTTTCTGCCCTGGTCCCTGGTAATCACTAATAGTTTCTAGTTTGTTATTCAGAATGCCTGTCATCTTTTCATGATGGTTTCTTTCACTTAGCAATGATCATTTAAGCTTTTTCCATGGCTCCATAGCTCATTCTTTTTATCACTGGTTCATATTCTAGTGTATGGCTATACCACAGTTGTTTATCATTCACCCTTTGAAGACTACATTAGCTGCTTCCAAGTTATAAAGCTGTCATAAATATTTACATGTGTGTTGTGTATGCATAGTGGTCATTTGGCTAGAATACCTGTGAGCACAAATTATGGGTCTTACAGTAAGACTGTTTAGCCTAGTAAGAAACTGCCAAATTGTCTTCTGAAGTTGCTTTACTGAACACCTGGCATTACCTTCAGCAATGGGAACTGCTGTTGCTCTATGTTCTCCTCAACATCTGGTGGCATCAGTGTTTCAGATTTTGGCCATTGTAATAGGTATGTGTTGGTATCTCATTGTTTTATAAATTTGCAATTCCCTAACAACTTACGATGTTGAGCATCTGTTCATACACTTATTTGCCATCTGTATATTTACTTTGTTGAGGCATCTGTTCAGTGTTTGCACATTTTAGAATTTTGTTATTGTTTCTAGGGTTCTTTAAAAGTCATTTATCAAGTGAGTGTTTGATGAATATTTTCTTTCAGTCTGTACCTTTTCATTCTCTTAACAGTGTCTTCCACAGAGCAGAACTTTTAATGAAATCCAACTTGCCAATTTTCTCTCATGGACTTACGAATCTAGAGTCATCACTATGCTCAAGGTCACCTAGATCCTCTCCTATGTTATCTTCTAGAAGTTTTATATGGAAACTGAGATTTGTCTCTAGATTGCACCCCCTCCTTTCTTTGGTGTGTGAATATCTAGCTGCACCAGCATCTTTTACTGAAAAGATTACCCTTTCCCCAGTGAATTGTTTTTGCTCCTTTATCTAAGAAGTGTTGACAACATTTGTATGGGTCTATTTCAGGATTTTCTATTTTGTGCTATTCGTCTAGGGGTTTTTTTCCCCCCAAATAGTACACTGTCTTGATTTCTGGAACTTTCTAGTAAGTCTTTAAGTCAGGTAGCAGCAGTTGTTCAATTTTGTTCTTTTCCATCATTAATGTGTTGACTACTCTGGGTCTTTTTCCTTCCCACATTGACGTTTTTTCTAAAACTGTGCGATCATTTCTTTTCCTAATTCATATCACAATTACTTGTAGGCTGCATGGCCCTCTTATAAGTGTTTTACTCAGGAGTCTAGGTTCCTTCATTTTACGATGCTATCATCTTCACTCTGCAGTCTCCAGGGTTTTGGTGCGAGAGAGAGGTGACGGAACAGGCCTGTTTCTCACTTGAACTGGAAGAACAAAATGCAAAGCAATCTGGACAGGTGGCTGTGAACCATGCTCAGCACGCTTCACTGCCGAGGCCCAGACAAGAGCTGAGCGCACTGACAGGTGCTGGTGTGGAGGCGGCGCCCGGCTCAGCTGTGCCTGGCGGGCAGCGACTAGCCCTCGTCGACCCGCAGCATCCGGGAAGCACTCCACTGCCCTGTTCCTCACTTCCGCCTCGACCCCCCGCGAGTCACCTGCACAGGGCGGAGTCCTGGAGCGGCCGACCCCGTTCCCTCCGGGCCCCACCGCCCCGCGGCTAGGCCAGCCTCCCGCTCTCCAGCTTCTCCCCCGCGCAGCGGGACAGAGGCCCCATCTGCCGACACGCCCACAGCCCTCCCAGTGTCATGTGCCGTCGCGGTCACTAGGCCGAGGATATTCTCTGCGACGACGACGACACGGCCAAGAGAGCAGGGACCCAAGGCCCGGCTCGGCGAGTGCGGGCGGCGGGGTGGACCCCGCAACCGTGACCTCGCCCCTTTAAGCGCCTTCGCTGTCGCCCGTTTAAGAGCGCGGTGCGCAGGCGCAGTGCGGCCGCGGCGCGCGCAGACGCAGAAGCGGCGGCGGATGTTTACGGCGGCCGAGGTCGGAGCGGAGCCCGGCCCGCGGACGCCAGGGACGCGCCCAAGCAGCTGCCGTCGCGGCCCAGACCCGCGGGCCGCCGAGCGCGGAGGTACGGCAGCTGCCGCCCCGGCCCCGCCATTGCAGCCCCGCTGACCTCCGTGGCCTCCCGACGCCAGGCCGTCACCAGGCCGTCGTCTTGGTCGCCTCGCGCCCTCCCGTCCACGGGGAGCGTTTGCGCCCGGCCGTCCGGGGGGTTGCACACGGCGCGCCCCGAATCACCTTCCCCAGGCATCACCTTCCCTCCTCCGCCTTCCCTCTCTCCATTTTCCCTCGGCATCACCTTCCCTCCCATCATCTTCTCTCCCATCACCTTCTCTCCCATCGCCTTCTCTCCCTCCACCTTCCCTCCCTCCACCTTCCCTCCCTCCACTCCTCCACCTTCCCTCCCTCCACCTTCCCTCCTCCACCTTCCCTCCTCCACCTTCCCTCCTCCACCTTCCCTCCCTCCACCTTCCCTCCTCCACCTTCCCTCCCTCCACCTTCCCTCCCTCCACCTTCCCTCCTCCACCTTCCCTCCCTCCACCTTCCCTCCCTCCACTCCTCCACCTTCCCTCCCTCCACCTTCCCTCCTCCACCTTCCCTCCTCCACCTTCCCTCCCTCCACCTTCCCTCCCTCCACTCCTCCACCTTCCCTCCCTCCACCTTCCCTCCTCCACCTTCCCTCCTCCACCTTCCCTCCTCCACCTTCCCTCCTCCACCTTCCCTCCCTCCACCTTCCCTCCTCCACCTTCCCTCCCTCCACTCCTCCACCTTCCCTCCCTCCACCTTCCCTCCCTCCACCTTCCCTCCCTCCACCTTCCCTCCCTCCACCTTCCCTCCCTCCACCTTCCCTCCCTCCACCTTCCCTCCCTCCACCTTCCCTCCCTCCACCTTCCCTCCTCCACCTTCTCTCCCTCCACCTTCCCTCCCTCCACCTTCCCTCCCTCCACCTTCCCTCCCTCCACCTTCCCTCCCTCCACTCCTCCACCTTCCCTCCCTCCACCTTCGCTCCCTCCACTCCTCCACCTTCCCTCCCTCCACCTTCGCTCCCTCCACTCCTCCACCTTCCCTCCCTCCACCTTCCCTCCCTCCACCTTCCCTCCCTCCACCTTCCCTCCCTCCACCTTCCCTCCCTCCACCTTCCCTCCCTCCACCTTCCCTCCCTCCACCTTCCCTCCTCCACCTTCCCTCCCTCCACCTTCCCTCCTCCACCTTCCCTCCCTCCACCTTCCCTCCCTCCACCTTCCCTCTCTCCACCTTCCCTCTCTCCACCTTCCCTCCCTCCTTTTCTCCCATCACCTCCCTCCCTCCATCTTCTTAGTTGGGATCTGCTTACTCCAGGGCCACAGCCTGATCTTGCATAAATAGGAAGTGTTTGCAGTTTTCTCTGAAGCCAGTGGGTAGTGGGCAGTTTGAACAAATTTTACCTTGAAATTTTTCAGAGAGTAGAATTGGCCTGGGCATTTGGAAAGGGTCCTAAGTAGTGGCAAGGAGAACTTGTCTGGGCTGGTTCCCTTTGTTCCTCCCTTCACAGTGGTCATCTGAATATCTCCCCCTTGCTACTCTGTGCCTACAGTGCTTTTCTTTGTTCTGTCAGCAGGAATGGCTAAAGCAAATGCCCTTGGTGACCTGTCATTCAAGAATGAGGGACACTGAGATGCCTGTAAAGGCTCAGGAATTGTGGCTGCCCTTCCCTTTGGGATGGTGGGATTTTCCCTGGCCCCTCTGGCGGGAGTGTTCTGAGAAACCAGTCTTCTTTTCTTCCTCCCTCCCTCCCTCCCTCTCACCCCTTCCCCCTCCTCCTCTCTCTTTATTTTCCTTTTTTTTTTTTTTACAATTTCAGTTGTTAGAAAGCTTTCTTATGTGTTTAGTAGTATCTGTCTACAACATGGACCACTGGTCAGGCTTTTCTCCATGGATAAGAACTTTTATGAGTTCTGGTTCTGAAGAGGAGAGGCCTGTTTTCCATCGTTCTGCTCTCATGACGTGTGCTTTTGAGTCCCTGTCCCCAGCTCATCCTCCTCATATTCCCCTTAAGAAATCACATTCAGATTGGACCATGGGACCTCCTTGTGTAGACTGCCCAGACCAGTGTAGATCATAGTCAGGAACACCCACTCCCATAACGCAGCTTCGCTTGTGTCAACACAGCCTCAGTCACAGACCTCATGTGGCTGTAGCTCAGTGCATCTTCCTCCTGCTGGTCACTGCTGGGCAGGGACTGTATTAAGAAATTCAGCAAACAGTAAAGTACAATCAAGGGCAATACCCTATAAGTGCTTCTCCATTACTTTGAGCAATTGGTCTTAACTGATGCAGTGGTAGGATTAGGTTTGGTGAGGATGTCTTCAAGTGTGTTGTGGGTCTTTTTGGTGTGTGGTGTCATGACTGACCACATCCATGTCAGCAGTAGCAGTGATCTTTCCTTAGGAGGGAGTGTTGGGTTACCTGAGAAAGCCAGTAAGAACCCACACCCACTATGGCAGTAGATAAGGTTGCCCTGAAGGTTAGCAGGACATTTCAGGTGAAAAGTGTTGCTCTCCTGTCTGTTGCATTGGTGTGAAAACATGGCTTTGGCCACAGGGTCCTGGTTTTGACTCCAGCTCCTGCATGCCCTGGCTGTATGATAGTGAGCCAGGTGACTGCTCCTCTCCAACTCACTTGTGGGGTCACATCTGGCAGGTGGCACCAGTAGAAAGGAGGTAACTGTTTTTCTAAATAGCTGTTCTTTGATATGGAATAAACTTTCAAATGAGGAAAAGTCCGGAATGAGTGGTAGGTACTTAGTGAAGAATGAAACGTGCCTAACGTAGAGTTCGCACTCTCTCATAAAGATAAAACAGCGTCAAGGTAGAGTGACAGCATCACGCACAGGCTTTGGGGTAAAGAGGTGCTTTTCCTGACTTGACACTTGGTAGGATATATGGCTTTCTAAATAGGCCATTAAGAATCCAGATGCATGACTGCACTGTTAAACAGTGACCTGAATTGTAAGATGACTGCTAGGCTAGGTAGGGGTGTTGCTTCAGAACAAAGCAGCTCATCCAGGATCAAACCTAAATGTTGGCACTTAATCCCCGTTGAAGTTGACCAGCCTGGCTGTCGTGGAGTGGTCTGAAACAGGTTGCAGTGGAGCTGACGTGTAGTGTTTGCATCGTGATTTGAAGTCTCATGTTCAGCCCTCAGATATTGATCATGGAGATTGGTAAATAGAAGAGACGCAGTTTGTTCACCTTCTGTGAGAAACTGGAGATTCGTACAGGTAGTGTTTGTTTTCATCCTGCTGAGGGCTTCTGCCACGTTTGCCCGTTCTCTGTCCCAGGGTTTCCTCGCTGCCCTCATTCTGCAGGTGGAGACCCACAGGACTGAGGAGAAGCACTGCAGAGTGGTTGGGTTTGTCTTCCTGCCATGGACTTTTCCCCGGCAGTTGCACCAGAGCCACTATCTTGTGTGAAGTAAAGCTTTGGCTTTGGAAAAGTTGCCTGGGGCCAGGATAAGCTGTGTTTCAGGAGGAGTCAGAGCTCTTCAGGTGAAAGAGCATTTCCTTGTGCAGTAGACGGGGGCTCAAAGGTGACAGGCAGGTGCGGCACATTTTCCTCTCTGAAGGCAATTTGGGAGAAAGTAAGAAACCACTTGGGAAGAGCTGGAGAGTTGTGTGGCACTTCAGAAGTGGGTGTGGGGGCGTTCTGGTAGCTGCTGATCCTGTTCCCTAGCTTCAGCTTTGAAGCTCATTTTGTGTTTGTTACAATAAGGTGTTTGCCACAATGTATTCTGTTTGGGAAGATAATGTGGTTGATGTTTTCTCCAAAACTTGAACATAAAAATAACCAAGTGAACACATTGGATGGCCTTGACTTAGGTTGGTCTTTTTGTGTGTACAGGTGTAGAATTATCAGATAAAGTTTAGGGCACCACTTAAATTTGAATTTCAGATAAAAATCAAATAATTTTTTAGTATGTTGGTGGTCTAACTTCCTAATTGAATTGGGCTTTTCTTCTAAATCTGGTATCTTTGGAGGATGGGGTAGTTGTTGACAAAAGATATTCCATCTGTATTATTTTCAGAGTTCAGAATTTGAATTTAGTGTATTTAGAACTTTTATTGTTTTGCTCTTATCTCTAATGTAAATAATTCTTCAATTTTGGTTCTAGTCTTGCCTGAGTGTAATTCTGAACATGGGCGGTGCTGTGAGTGCTGGAGAGGACAACGATGAGCTGATCGATAATCTGAAGGAAGCGCAGTATATCCGGACGGAACTGGTAGAGCAGGCTTTCCGAGCTATTGATCGTGCAGATTATTATCTTGAAGAGTTTAAAGAAAATGCCTACAAGGACTTGGCATGGAAACATGGAAACATTCACCTCTCCGCTCCGTGCATCTACTCAGAGGTGATGGAGGCCCTGGATCTGCAGCCCGGGCTCTCGTTTCTGAACCTGGGTAGTGGCACTGGCTACCTCAGCTCCATGGTGGGCCTCATTCTAGGTGAGCGTGGAAGGAGAGTGTGCAACTCCCCGGATCAGTGCCTGAGATCACTCTCCTTGGGCAGAAAATAGTCAGCCAGCTGCATGTCCTGCGAGAGACCTGGCCTCCCTGAAGTTGCCAGAAGTGTTGTCACTGGGTGGTGGGTGACCAGATGACATGCACCTGTGAGTTCTCAGGGCCTCTCTGCTGTCTCTTCTGACTTGCAGCCTGCAGTCTGCCATGGCTGATGCACCCCCAGGAAAGAAGGGTAGATCCTGACCTTGTGATTTCTTGCCTTGGCTACAGTGTTCCCTTTTCTCTTTTCCACTGAGGGTCATAATGTTTCTTGGTAGTTTAAGTTCTTCCGAGCAGTTTCTATTTGTTTTGTTATTTAATACTAAAAGAGTAATACCTGTAAGTTTATGTACTTTTAAATAAATTTTAGGAATGGAAGCAGTTTCACAGGTTATCTTACTTGAAGCAGTTTAGCTTGTTTTCCCAAACACGTTGTGATAATGGTGTGAGAATAAGGGCATTTCTAATATTGATAGCAGTGGGGTCAGATCCAGGGGCTGTTAAATGTTTGCTTTGTGTAAAATGCTACACTGGGGGAAAGACGTGTGCTCTGACTCTGAGTGAGGTGGGGTGTGTTTCCCAGGGGATGGGAAGGAGTGGCTCTGTGCTGTGAGAGATGGGCTGAAGGGGAACTGGGCTGGGCTGCTGCTGCAAGCGGGGTGGGAGACCCTGAATGGAGCCCGCGTGGCGTGGCTGCAGTTGTTATCTCTTGATGTTGGATCTGACCACCTTTGCTGTTGGACCGGTTATGGTTGTGAACGAAACAGGAATGTCCATAGTGTAGTCCCAGCTACTCAGGAGGCCAAGAAAATGGGATCCCTTGAGCCCGGGAATTTGCAACCAACCTGGGCAATGCAGCGAGACTGTTTCAAAACAAAACAAGGATGTTCACAGTGGCCTAATTATTTGCAGTGTGGAATTCTGAATATTGAGAACGGCTTACGAGTCGAGGAGAACTCATCCCCATGTATGTCAGAGTCCCCTCTTTTTGTAATTGTTGTCACTCTAGAGAACCCTAAGTCAATTGATATTTTGTGGATATGGAATAAAAATTATGTATTCTTTTTTAGGTTTGTGAACTTTGGAATTTGGTGAAGTTTTGAGACTGGTCACTTGGCTCTAGGCTATAGATTGTTGTCTTTAACTTTTAAAATGTGTACGTTGACCTCAATTTGTTTTTCGTTGAGACTGCTATGGTTGCCATGCTTTGAGAGCACGGTGTCCAGATAATTATCATTTCTAAACCTGCCTGTGGTCTCCTTCCTCATAGCACAATAATCAGAAGAGCCTTGGCTAAATTGGTGTTTTGGGGAAGTAGATTTCAAAACTGGTTAGATTAGAAATGTTATTGACAGGAGGAGCTACCTGGGAAGACTGACTAGTGAGCCTGGGCTGATCTGCTGCTCAGGATGCCCTAGAGGAGATGAAGAGAGTGCCTGCAGCTTGACGCTGTACCCTGCACACCCTAGGTACTGTTGCTTCTCCTTTCCGTGTCCCCTGGGTGCTAGGAATTTCACTTGAGGTCTGCAGGAAGAGCATGTGTCTTCTGCTGTGGTGGGTGTGGATGAAGCAACTCTGGGTGTGCTCTGAGCTCAGACATCTTGTCCATCTGCATCCAGATGCCCGGCTTGTTTGGCCTTTTGACACCTCACACATCTCACTCCAGAGATCAGACCTTGTTGATCTTCCAGGGCCTTGTTGATCTTCCTGTGCACAGGAGGTCTGGGTCTCCTTTGGTGCAGAGGCCCTCCCGACCCCACTGCCTTCCCCTGGTTCATCCCATCTCACCTGCCTTGCTGTTCTGTAGGCTTCTCTCCTCTTGGCCAGAGTTTTCCTTCACTTCTGTCTTACCAGCAAGGGCTGGGTGGTGGTTCACGAGCTAACCTGCCTGAAGGAAGGACTTGTATGTGGGAGCTTCTCTGCTGGTGGGAGGTGGGGCTTGCAGTACGACTACTGCATGCATGGTCCTGTGTCCTGAGGCAACCCCCTGCCCACCACATCATGCTTCTCTGCTAGTGGAGGGACTTGTAGTGCTGTTTGAGAGTGAACTGCATGTCCCATAGCCACTAGTAGATAGAAGAAACTAGTGTTTTGTAAAATTTTTCTTTTTGGAGATGGGGTGTTGCTGTGTTGCCCAGGTTGATCTGTAACTTGTGGGCTTAAGGGATACTCCTGCCTCTGCTTCCCAAGGGCTGGGAATTCGGGCCTAGTGAGTGATGGTGAAGTTGGGGGTTAATGAGAAAAAGATGGGGTCAAGTGTACCCAAGCTAGAATAACGCGGATTCAGGTCAGTGAGTTGGCAAGGGTCTTAAAATTTGAAATACTTTGAGGTTTGATGTAACTAGCAAACAGAGTACTTCTCAGGATGAGGGAATGTTTTAGCAGCAGCTAAACCTGTGTGAGATGTGCTCAGAGAAAAGAGTAGAGGCTTGTGTTTAAAGGGGGACAGGGAGGCTTGGCCTTGGGTAGGGGCTGTCCAGATGTATCCAGGAGCCAAAGTACAGATGTGGGGTACATAGACAGTTGCATAGATATTCATCGATATTTCTGTTGGACTGTGGGTTTGAGTGCCATACTGTGACTGTACTGTGTATGTCTAGTAATAAAATGCTTACATGCCCTGTTGGTTTGCTAATGCTGAGTTTTAGGGAAGGAACAAGGTGAAGTGTTGAGTTTGGTGAACTCCTACACCAAATTCCCTCCAAGTAAGCACCACCCAGAACTAAGTGCAGAGAAGCTGCTCGCACCCTGCCCTCATGCTCTGTCCTCCATTGCATTGTTGAACTGAGCTTGGGTTGAAGTTGGTGTAGAGAGATGGAAGCTGCTTAGCGGCATGTTTACAGGAGGGAATGGCTTTCCTCATCACATGGGCTTGTGAATGGCCTCACAGTTTTATTGCAAATTACGGACACATAGCCAGAAATGGTGGGGCACTCCTGTAGTCCTGTCAACTCAGAAGGCTGAGGCAGGGGATTGCAAGTTCAAGGCCAACCTGGGCAACCTAACCAGACTCTGTCTCAAAAAATAAAATAAAAAGAGCTGGAGGGTGTGGCTCAGTGCTGCCTTGCGTGCACAGACCCTGTGTTCTCTCTCCAGTACTGCAGGAAGCAAACAGACAAACAAACAAATGTACGGATATGTTTCCTGTGATGTAAGAAAGTCTCATTTTGATTATAGTTTTATTCTAATGATAATTAAAGCTTGTTTTGTGAGAATTATTAAAATGCCTGTGTCTCAGTGTTTTGGGGGACCTGTTAGTGGAAAACAGAATTGCCCTAACTGCTGCCTCTGGACAAGCACAGCGAGGCCTCTGTCAGTCCCATTTGCTTGTTTACCTCGCTTCTGTAATGCAGTAGGAAGACCCTGAGCTCTTGGCTCTTTTTTGTTTTTTCATTTTCAAAAGATTCTTTAAGAGCAGAGAGACCTGAGTATCCAACAAATACTGTTATGAGTGGGGCTGCCATACACATCCAAAGAGTGGCTCAAGGAGTTCAGACCTGCCTGTGGGCCAAGATACCAAAACCTTTAGATTTTTGCTGGATGTGGTACCCACACCTGTCCTCCCAGTGACTTGGGAGGCTGAGGCAGGAGGATCGCAAGTTCCAGGCCAATCGAGGTAATTTAGCAAGTCCCTGTCTCGAAATAAAAAGGATTGTGCTGTGGCTCAGTGGTAGAGTGTTCCTGAATTTAATCCCCAGTAAAAACAAAAAACCAAAAACCTTGTAGGTTTCTGTATAATACATGCTAAATTAGATATGTTGTAATTAATAAAGTAGAAAAAAGCAAGCATTCTTCCTCTAGTTCTAAAAGCTTTTTTATTCTGAAACCTTTAGGTCCTTTTGGTGTGAACCATGGGGTGGAACTTCATTCAGACGTTATAGAGTATGCAAAGCAGAAACTGGACTTCTTCATCAGAACGAGTGATAGCTTCGACAAGTACGTCAGACTCTAGAGGGTGTGACTGAAACTTAAGCTTTGATCAGTCAGAAGTTGGCTGGAGTGTGCACCTGCAGGCAAACATGCCTGTGCCATGTGGGGGTGATCCCAGGTCATCTGTGTGTCTCTTCTGATTGTTCTGTAAGGACTTTAGGTTTTCTGATTCCTGTGTAAAGGCCATTTTTCACTAATAGAAGAAAACAAAAATTTTGTCTTGCTGAATTTTCGTGTTTCCAATATAAATAACTTTTTATCACCGAATTGTTTCTAAAATACAACTGTTTTGTCTCTAAACAGTTTATCTAACTTCTTTTTGCCAGTTTAAGATAAGGCATAGAAGTTCTTGTTTTAGGAATTAGAATTTTTAGGGAAATGGTGTGCTTTTCCCTTCTGTCCCTTGTCAAGCTGACTTCGACTGCAGATCGCTTTAAACTTGGAGCCTGCTTGTGGTATTCACTCACACTGTGTGGGTTCTGGAATCGTGGCTTCAGCTCCCCACCGGCAGTGCTCCTGGTTTTATCTTGAACCCTAACCGGTGGTCAATATGAATTTTCTGTGTGGTCTTGTTTCAGTGTGGTACATTTGGTCACAGAACGTGTGTTTTTTCTTCAGGTTCGACTTCTGCGAGCCCTCCTTTGTTACTGGCAATTGCCTGGAGATTTCCCCAGATTGTTCTCAGTACGATCGTGTGTACTGTGGGGCTGGCGTGCAGAAGGAGCATGAAGAGTACATGAAGAGTCTTCTCAAGGTTGGAGGGATCCTGGTCATGCCCCTGGAAGAGAAGGTCAGGCTCCCTGCCGCTGATGTTTTGTGCCCTGTTGGCCAAGGTCTCCTCCACGTTTTATGTGGATTTACCCTAGTAACGGCTTCCACCAACTCATGAGCTGGGAGGCAGGCACAGGTGTGGTGTTGGGCAGCTCTGGCTCAGGCGTGTGGCCCTCCCTCTTCCTCTCTTGCTCTCTTCCTCTCTCTCCTGCCTCTCACTCCTTTTCTCCCTCCTCTCTCCTTCCCTTTTCTTCTCCGTTCTTCCTCACCCTCGCTGTTCTAATTGTTATTACAATTGTTCTAATGCCAGAATTACTATTTATAAAATCATTAGAATGATGTCATTTTGTTAGTCAGGTGTGAATTGGTTATCAGGAGATTTCTGTCAGTTACAAAGAGGCAGGAAAAATAGAAATGCTAAAAATCAGGAGATTGTGTACTTCTGTGCAGTTTCAAATATTAGCATTTATTTTGTTCCAGAAGTAATACTTATTTTAGGAAATCCAGAAAATATGAACATTAAGAAGAACTGCTCACTGTCCTTAACTTAATGACTATTAGCATATGATTCTTTTAATACTTTTATTTTGCTTATTTGTTTTTTTTTGGTATTGGGAATTGAACCCAGGGGGCTTTGCCACTGAGCTACATTTCCAGCCCTATTTAATTTTTGAGACTTGAGTCTCAGGTCTTGCTAGGTTGCTGAGGGTCTGGCTAACTTGGTGAGGCTGGCCTCAAACTTTCGATCCTCCTCTCTCAGCCTCCCAAGTTACTGGGTTCACAGGTGTGTGCCACTGCACCTGACCTTGTAATTCTTTTAATCTGTTCTTCTCCCTTTTTGAAAAGATTATTGAACATAGTGGTTTACAACTGACATTGTTTTACCTATCAGAGTCCAAGACTGTGATTTTTAGGCATCCATTATTCAATGACATTTTGGTGCCTACACAATCACCTGTTGAGCTGTTCATTACTGGCTATTATTTGCAAGCATTAGGTGGTGTGTACAGTCTTGCTGTTACTCTTTATCATAAAGACATTAATGAGGTCCCTAATTTTAAAAAAAACTGAATATTTTAGTATGTATCTGCAAAAGATAAAAGCTCTGTTTTTTAAAGACATTGTCATAAGACCATTTGTAACACTGATATCGAGGAGCCATTGTAACTTGTTAATATCTTCAAGTCCCCAGTTCATGTTCATGTTTTCCTTATTGACTGAGAAGTTTCTTCAGTAGCGTGTTTGAAAGGGGATCGTGTTTCAGGCTGGTGCTATCTATGTCTTTGGTTGGTACTTCTCTGAAGTGCTTGCTTTCAGGTCTAGAGGTTCTTGTATCTTTTGCTCTCATTTTTTTTTTTTTTTTGGCAGCTTATTTGTTCAAGGACTTGGCTGACATGTCCTGTAGAATTTCCTGCAGTCTGGATTTTGCAGGTTACCTCCTCTGCCTCTCTATTTTCTATTGCTGGTTGGATCTAGATACTTGATCAGATAATGTTTGATATAGTTTGGGGAGGAGGGTACAGGAATATCTGCCAGGTATTGAATATGCAGTCATTGTTTGGTACCCGTAGGGATTGGGTCCAGGACCCTTCTCTGTGCCCAGGATGCCCCATCTGCAGATGCTCAGATCTCTCATAAAAGCATGTGTTATATTATTGGCATATAGATGGTGTGTGTCCTCTGGTCCAACACCTGATACAATGTAAATGCCTTGTAAATAGTTGTATACTGTATTGTTTAGGGAATAATGTCAAGAAAACAATCTGTACGTGTTTAGTACACACTGTTTCTCGGAGTATTTTTGATATATGTTTGGTTGAATTTGCGGATGCCTAAGCCTTGTATCCAGAGGGCCAACTTGACTTTCATGTGTAGGCACACCAGGCCTGTTTTTGTTACTGATGCTTATGGCCATGATTGTGGACCCTTTGGATTCTGTCATTTCTTCTTTATTTAGTAGGAGTATACTTCTATGAAGAGAAAACCTCTCATTACTAATTTGGTTCCCCTGAGATAAGTTTATAGAAGAGAGGATGCATTTTGATTTTAAATCTTCATTTATAAATTCTCTCAATAATTTGATTCTCTGTCTGCCAAATGTGGTGATCACTGAGCTCTTGCTTGTGTTTCACCGTTTATGAATTCCTGGATTTAAGCAGGCCTCGTGTTTTAATCCTGGTGTGATTCTTGCCCTGTCGTTGGCCAGATCTTCCCTCTACAATCTGTGATAGCTCTGCTGCTTTCTGTTAAGAAAAGGTGTTCCAGACTCAGTTTTTACATTTTTGACCTGAGGGTTGCACTGGGGTTGCTGTGTAGAGGCCACAGCTGGCCCGGTGCCCTCGACACTGGGTCTGCGCGGGGACCTGTGGAGCTGGCTGTCTGCCTGAGTGTGGAGATGGTGTGCCGAGCATTCGCACGGGCAGCCTCCAGGCAGGTGTCAGGACGGGGTGCCCGTTTTGGCCACGGTGCCACCCAGACAGTTCAGACCTGTTGGGGTTCTTACTGCCCCCCCTTGCCCCACCCAGGGCCAGGGCCCAAGCTCAGGGCCTTCCACAGGCCAGGCAAGTGCTCTGCCACTGAGCTGCACCCCAGCTGAGGTTTTACTTCTTTTGACTTTTCTGCCCTTCAGTTCCACTCGGCATGTGCCGTCCAGTTAGTTTCAAAGTCACTTGGATTTCTGCTTCTCAGTAGGTTACACCATCAACCCAATGCACGGCTCACTCCTTTCCCTTCGGTTTCTAGGGCTTGCCATTCTAGGTGTGCTTCATGAAGGGTTTACCAGGCTCTAAAGTCTACAGGGAATTTTTTTCCTGTGCTTGTCCCTCTGTTCCCTTGCCTGTAGTGACCACTGTTTGGTGTGCTTTTAGTGCATCTCTTTGCTTAAAAATGTCTGCAGGCAAACCTCTTTCTACCTCCCTCAGTGCTTCCACTGTCTGCCCACCCGGCCATCTGTGGTAAGGGTTTGTAGTTTTTTTTTTTTTTTTTTCTTTGTAGGTTTCATACCTACATTTTATTGTTTATTCCTAAGTATCTGGTGTTCACTGTATCTAGAAATCCTTTCCCTCCTGCTGTTTATTTTTAAAGCCTTTCACTGGTACAGAGTGAATGTGGTTAGTGACGGCAGTGTGGCTCACTCGTCCTCTGCTGTCCCTGACAGTGCTCCCAGGAGGGCCTGTGTGTCTTTCTCTTTGTGATTGCTCTCATGTCTTCTCCAGGTACAACCTCACAAGCAGAAGTGCCTGCTCAGAGCTGTGTGCTGTAAGCTTGACCACTTGAGACAGAGCCCACAGCACAGTGGGAGCGCCGTGTGCTGTCCAGCTGCCGCCTCCGTGGCTGCTGCTGCTTCTGAGGGCTGCATTGTGTGAGGGCTTGGGCCCCATCGCCTCTGCTCTTCCACTCAGTGTTGTGAATGTCTCTACTTACTCAGGTGTTAGAACTCTGTGTCGTGCTACAAAAATGCACTCAATTTTTGATGGAATCATTTTATCTTCAGATAATTTTGAGGATTGTGTACATAGTTATAATATTTATAATATTTCATCTGTTCACCTAGAATATGACATGGGGGTTTATAGTTTTATTTGAGGTCTCACATTTATTGATTATATTTAAATATTTGATGTTCATTATAGCTAGACTTTTTTTTATTAATTGTTAAAAACATTTAAAAATGGGGCTGCAGTTGAAAGCTCAGTGGAAGAGCACTTGCCTAGCATGTCTGAGGCACTGGGTTCAATCCTTAGCACCACATAAAAATAAATAAACAAAATGAAGGTATTATGTCCATCTACAACTAAAAAAAATTTTTTTTAATGTTTTTGCTAGTATATAATAAAATAATTAACTTGTTGATATTTATAGTACATGGCTGCTTAACCCTTTTATAGGATTTGCCAGCTTAGATATTTTTAAAAGACTAACATCTAATCTTAGCATGATCAAAAATAGTACTGTGACCTGCTTAGGCTGTTTGGAAACTGTCCTAGGCACGTGGCAGCCGTGCTGTGTGATGGGGTTCTCTGGTCCTTATCCTCTGACTGAGAAGAAATGTCTTGATGACCCACTCTGCAGTGTGTCCCCACCAAATTCCTGTGCACTCTGGGGCTCTCAGGACATTCCTCCAGAAGGAGCAGGGTAACCCCAGGTGTTCAGAATGACGTGCAAAAGTGCAAAGAGAGTCCAAGTGCGGCAGTGCCTGCCTTGGTGCTTTCCCTGTACCCAGTGTGGCCAGGATTCGGATCAGACGTGGCTGGGCTGGGGTGGGGGTTGTGCATTTTCAGTTACTTTTCCTGAAGTCAGCCCCTCTCCGACCTTGAAGAGCCTAAGAAAGCTGTCTTCTGAGAATCCCACTGTTCTGATCTGCAGTCATTTCCTCCTATTGGCCTTTCTCTCGTTTGTCTGTCATAGATACTTCCTTGGGTATATTCCGTCTTAAGACTTTTTCTAGGAATACTTGTGAGTTGTACCCATGCTGTACCATGTTAGGGTCCACGTAGTCGGGCAGTTTTATTTTAGTGTATCTCTGACTCTTAGATTTTATTTGTAAGAATGATTGCACTTACAAGCTATCTAGTAACCAAATCTTTTGGATATTCTCATTTTGTCTTTGGGATAGTTGACCAAGATAACACGCATAGGCCCTTCTGCTTGGGAAACCAAAAAGATTCTGGCTGTTTCCTTTGCTCCTCTGGTCCAGCCCTGCCATTCGGAGTCAGGAAAGTCCAGGCTTGTCCAGCTACGTGAGTAAATGCACCGTACTTGTCTTATAGATCTTTTAATCTCATTAGAATTCAAAAGGAAACAAGATTTATAAGGAAATTGGATGTTCACCCCCCCTGAAACCTTAAAATTGTACAGGGAATTTTAGGTATTTAAAAATTGTAACCTGTTTGTAGTCCATCTTGGGTTATTTTAGCCTTCTTTTAAATCTAGCATTGAGAGTAGTGGCTCTCAGAAAGGGAGCTGGTTCTGCCTTGTGGAGACTCAGACCACTTGACTTACCTACTGGGAGAGTGACCACACTTGAACCTGCCGCCACCTGGCAGACCAAGGGTGGATGAAGAGTGTTCCTGCTCCTCTGCCTCTTGGGTGGGGCTTCCTGTGAAGCCCTGCACTGAGCCTCTGAATTTCCCTCCTTCTGGTGCAGAGAGGGAGGGGCTGGCACCAGAGCAGCATTTGTTCTAAGATTTTATGGTTTAAACAGTTCACACAGAAATGGGAGTTCCAGTTGATTTGATTTAAAAAAAAAAAAAAAAAGAGAGAGAGAGAGAAAGTATCATACATAGTCCCAACACCCAAAGACAGTACGCTTTAGTGAATTTCTTCCAGAAATGCTTTTCAGATTGAGAGGAATCATTTATCAAATAATCATGCTTTCTAGTCCTATGACATAGGTCAGTCTTTGAAATCTGAAAATAAGCAATGGTGGAAGCAACAATAGAAGGGGCTTAGAGGGACCAGGGAAGGTTGGATAGAAGGTGGTGGTTGTGCTTGGTCTTGAGGTGAAAAGGAGTTCCTAAAGAGAGGAGGAGGTGAGGAAAGGTCTTAGCAGAAGCAGGGCAAAGTTAAATGTGCACATTGCCAGTGTGGTTGAAATTGGGGTGTTCAGAAGAAGCTGGACTGGTGTGTAGGCTCCATTGAGTTTGCTGTGTGGCTGTGGGGGGCTACCAGATGTTCAGGTGCAGCAAGTTGCCTGCAGAGGGGAGTCTGTTAGATGCACATTCTGGAGAACCTGGTGTGAAAACTTCCCAGCAGGCACTGCCCTTGGTAAGGGAGTGTGTGACGTCAAGAGCCAGAGCAGAGTTTGGGAAGATAAGGGTTCTTTTGGAGTTTTTGTAAGACTTTTTGTGGGTCTTATTGTTTCCGTGTGAGGTTGGATCAGGCCTGGATAACATCCTGATGGCAAGTTGGCTGCCCTGAGATGCTTGTTCTGAGGGGGCTTTCAGAGCCAGTGCTGTTGGTGCAGTCACCTGATGCTGCTTAGGCCTCCCGAAGTGAACAGTCAGGATACTCAGAGCTTCTGTCTTCCTGGGTCAGAGTTTCCTAGATGAGTGAAGCCGATGGAGACAGTGTGTAGGAAACTGGTGAGGACAAAGCCAGTGCATCCTGAGGGTGTATAGCTTAGACATGCCCACGTGGGTCATCTCTTAGCCACGTGCATGAGCAGGCAGACTGGAGGCCAGACCCAGACAGGCTGCTCTTGGCCTCCGTAGTGGAAAAGGTTCAGGGATACAGGCCTGTCTGAGGAAGGACATTGGAGCCTGAGTTGTCCCTGGTGTGTTGTGGCTGTCTGTTGGGCCTGGACTAGAACCTGGGGAGCTGGTCCTCTGAGTGGGGATGCACAGGCATGCCAGGAAGGGAGTGGAGTGGACGCTGGGATGGCAGGAGGAGGGGCTCTGACCTAGGGACAGCCGTCCTGTGGTGTCTAGGGAGCCAGCTGGTCCTAAGAGCCCTGTGTGCCGCGTGCCTCTCACCTCCCTGACAGCGTCACTCTGCTCGGGTGGCCGGCCAGGTGCTCTTTTCCTTGCTGTGCTCTGGGGATTTTGTTTTTCCTCCACTTTAATGAAAAATTCGCATTTACCTACTTTAACTAGAAAAGGAACAAATAAGTACTCAGTTTGTAAGTTGCTGGAACAGTGTTAAAATAGCTGGAAGAATGTCAGTTCTGCTGGTCACCCTGCGGGGGCTAATCCGTGAGTGATCTCAGGGAAGGGCGACAGCTCGTCAGTCGATTCTGCCAGCAGCACCGCCTTCCTCCCCTTTTCATTGCTGAGAGTCCTTGCATCTGAACATGCTTTGGGAGAGCCCGGAATGCAGACTGGAGCACTGATCAGCACTGCTGAGCACGCTCTCCCCTTGTCTAGCGCTGTGGTGGCCAGTGAGCTGAGGTACGGTTAGGCTTGCCCCATCAGGCTGTGCTGCTGGCTCAGACCCTCTTGCCCTCTTGCTCTTTGCAGCGCCACTGGCTGTTCGCAGCCTGCAGGACTTGGCCCGCATCGCCATCCGGGGCACCATCAAGAAGGTCATTCATCAGGAAGCGGCTAGCAGAAGCGGAAGGGGACTGAAGAACACGCCTCGGTGTAAACGAAGGAGGGTCCGCCGCCGTAGAATGGAAACAATTGTATTTTTGGACAAAGAGGTCTTTGCCAGTCGTATTTCCAACCCCTCTGATGACAACAGCTGTGAAGACTTGGAAGAAGAGCGGCGGGAAGAAGAGAAGACCCTGCCTGAAACCAAGCCGGACCCCCCGGTGAACTTCCTACGCCAGAAAGTCCTGAGCCTCCCTCTGCCAGACCCCCTGAAATACTACCTGCTTTATTACAGAGAAAAATAAACTTCTGTTTGAAGGGGGAAAGCGAGGAAGAGCCGACCGGAGTCTGAGTGTGCTGCCCGAGGTGTCTCTGGGAGCGGACGCCTGGGAAAGGGACTGCTGTACCCCTCCATGTCGTAGTTTTCTCTTTCTTTGTGTCTCCGAAGTTCTGATTCAATGCTGTGATTTCTTTACACATGATCTGACAGGACGCATGCTGCATAGAAGAGTGTTTTCCTCAAGTTTGGAGGCTTGGTCCAGCTCTGCTGAAACCCTAACCTGCAGCAGAGATGGTTCTGTGACTGTTGCCCAGGGCAGGTGCACGCACACCTCAAGGTGCCCAGAAGCAGAACCGCCTATGGGAGGTGAAGCTCAACTCTGTAAATACATGAAATCTTTTCTTGGTGTGATGCACCACTGCCCAAGTTTATGGTATTGGCCTCTTAATTACTGGCACTGAGTCCCACTGAACTTTAGTTTTCTAGAGGGGAGACATTGAAACACCCTCCCTCATTTTAATCACCTTAATTAAATCTCATGTGAGTTGTCAACTGTGATTTTTGGAAGGAAAAATTGTGTGTGGGGGAGGAGGAGGAATAAAAACATCAGGCTGCCAGATGTCTTTTGGAAATTTCAAAAGACTTCTAAGCAGTCTTTTCCTGAACCCTTTTGCTACCTAAATTGTAAAGAACCACTGTCACGTGATTTCCTGAAGCACACCCTGAAAACAAAGCAAACTCTCTATTTACATGTGTAAGTAATACACCAGTTGCTTCTGCCCTGCCTGTAGGGATGATGGCTTACCTCACTTTAGAGACCATAAGAGGTTTCTAGGGTGTTGGCTTGCCCAGTCCTCAGCAGGTGGAAAGCAGACGAGGGAGCGTGGTAGATGGCCTGTGCAGTTCAGCTTCAGTTTGCTTGCTCTCTCTCTCTCTGATCACATTAGAGTATTGATTCATAGATTTATCTTTTATAATTCCAGAGAAAAAGAGATTTGTTAGTTTTGTAAATTTTCTTAACAGATGTATGTATTTTGGTAGCTCCATTGGGTTAGAACAGTTTAGCTCAGTGATTTGTGAGATCCACCTTCTCTAGGCCTTGTGTTTTGAGTGCTTTCTATCAAGTTGTGGGTCTAGCAGTCAGATGGCAAAATGATTTGAAGTTACTGATTCCATTGCTGATTCCAGAACATTGGCTCTTGTTAATTTTTTTTTTTTTTAATCCAAAGAAGAGACTAGTGTAAACTGTTAATAATGAGCGCATGTGCTGACGTAGAGTCCAGTGCCCATGTGTTGGTTTGCCTTCCTGGGCATGAGCTGACTCACAGGGCAGCCTTCGCTGTTTTGTGGGTGTTGCAGCTCGACTGGTTATTTTGGATCTTTCCTGCTTTTTGATTTTTACCACAATACAGTCTGCATGCGTAGCTGGGAAAACATATATTGACCTAGATTGGTAAATATACACTAGTTAAGGAAAGTTAGTTCATAGTTTTTACCTGCCTTTAAACTCAAAACCAGGCTTGTTTGTTTCAGAGAGAAATGCATGATTTAAGTTTACTTGCTGATACTTTGTAGTTTGCAGATCCTGTTGACATTATTCTCATTGATGTATAGACTTCTGTGTTACATGGAAATCTTTGGATATAATATTAAATGAATGATACCTGTCAAATGTTACATTAGGTGACTTGGCTGATTTTTCCCCCCTATAATTATATATGGAGTGCATTATTTTAAAGCCACATTTGCCTTTTTGCTAGATTATAAAAACGACTATAATACATAAGACATGTTTCCCCTCTATATGTTAAACTTTTTCTAGCATTTTCTATTTACATGTTGTCGGTTTGTGATTTTTAAACCAGAATTCAATTAAAAATACAGTTGTAACATATGTGAGAAATAGGTTGGTGTAAAGGAAAATTGTAAGTAAGTTTTCTTGTGATTAAGCACCTTACACAGAATTCAGCCCAACACACTTTCTGTTTCAGAGGTATCGTCCTGTAGCTGTGCTGTCAGCTGGGCAGTGCCATCCCGTCCTGATGGCCCTTTACTGTTAAGGTGTGTGTTTTCACGTTATCTTGAAAAGTGGTAAAAGCCATAGATCTGTGCACAAGTACATAATACGAGAGTCAGCATGTATGTAAAGATCCTTTCTCCAGCCTGGAACTTATGAGGAAAAATCTAAGAAATCTGAAACATCGATTTTAATGAGCTGACATACATGAATAAAAACAGTGAATAATAAAGGTAGTTATGATGTTTTACTCTCAGCATTGCTTCTGTGTTCTGTGTGGGATTTAAATTCTTGACTGCATTCTTTTTAAAAAAAAAAAAATCTCAAAAAATACAGCTTTCCTCCTCATTAACATGTGTTTCCTCTCACTGGGTACTTGGACTGCTTGGTTCTTCAGCATTTGTAGTAGATGTAGGGAAGGCCAGCCATTGTTCCTAACTAATAAATGAACAGGCAGCTTGAAAAGTACTTTGAAGAGTGTCTGTCTGACACAATGTCCCCATGTTCTGAGGATGTTGAAGGAAGGCATGTGTCTTAAAGTACGGGGAAGTTTTTATTATTTGCTTCAATTGGTGCAGTCCATATAAAATTGTATATTTGTATGTAAATATTTGTCTGTGCCATGTGGAAGTTGTATGCCAGGAAGACAAAATCTGATTTCAGAGACTTACATGAGAAACATAAAAATATAAAGAATTAGTGAACCGAATGGATCCAGGGGTCTGAACTTGAGGTACAAGCAGGAATGGACTGAATGATGTGCTGGAAACCAGACAGGTAGGGAGCATTGAGAATCTAGCTCCACCAAAGCCACAAAAAAGGTGGGAAAAAGTCCCCCATTTTAAATATTGGGGATCTGATCAAGGGGCAGGACCCAGGAGAGAGCACTGAAGTAATTACAGGAAGAACAGTTTTGCCTGCTGGCCTTGAGTGGGGTCAGGGGTTGAGGGTCAGGGTCAACATTAAGGTCAGGATCAAGGGTTAGGACTGGAGGAGGTGTGAGAGGTGGGGTGTCCAGCTCTGTGCTTTCTGGGCTCCAGAAGCAGCAGGGTGGAGATTCAGTGACCACTCCAGGGAGGCCAACCTCTTGTCCTCATCCTCCCATTGGCCTCTGGACATTGAGAGCTGAGGCCAGAGCTCCCAGATAGAGATGAAAGGGACCTCCTGGCAGCGCTGTGAGGCTGAAGGACCCTGCTTCCACCCCACCTGCTTGTGGGGTGGGTGTGGGGAGGCAGGTGTGGTCTGAAGAGTGGTGGATAGAGCATTATGAGCCGGTGTTCTCCTAACGCTGCCCACCAGCTTGTGGCTCCGAACCCCAGAGCCGCTGCCTCCCAGCTCCCAAGCCCAGGTCGGGAAGTCAGGTGTCTGTGGAGCCTTGCTGGCCCTGAGGTGCTAGGGGAGGCTCTGTTGCAGGCCTTGCTCCATCTTCTGCAGTTTCTCGGCTGTGGCAGCACAGCTCCAGTCCTACTGGATGTTTTCCCTATGTGTGCTTTGTGTCTGAATCCCCCCTTTTAATAAAGACAACTGGAGTGGATTAGGGCCAACCCTAAGGACTTCCTGTCAACTTGGATCATCTGCAAATACCCTATTTCCATATAAGATTACCCTCACATGTACTGGGGCTGAGGACTTCCACATGTGAATTTTGGGTACACGAGTCAACACAACAGTGTCCCTGCTGCTGCCAGCGCCCTACATCTCTCTGCTGGTCCCAGGCTCCGTAGCCCTCCTGGCATGCCCCACCCCCATTCAGGTTGCCAAGGCAGAGCACAGCAGGGCCTGACTGCCAGGCTTGGGGCTGGTGCTGGGTCATCTGCCCAGTGGGGGCTGTTGTGGGATCTGGGTTGGAGGCACTGAAATTTTGAACTAGGATAAAATGGAGGCCAGTCTCTGGGCACTGAGCCATGGGGGACAGCTCCCTGGGGGCTGGCAGGAAGAAGTACTTGCAGCCCCAGACACTTGAAAGGCAAAAGCCTCTCTGGGTCAGATAGGCATCCCTCCTGCCCCGTGTGTCCTGAGACTCTGAGGTTTTGTGGGGAACCTCAGTGGCACCAGATCCTGGTCAGTGGGGCCAAAAGGAGGCCCAGAATGGATCTTCAGCATCCAGAGGGTGGGAGGTATGTGACTTGAAGTGGGTGCAGACACCCTCTGCTCTGGTTCCATGTAAAATATTAATGTGAATCCACTTCCTGGAGCTGACCTGCTATTTGTCAATGTGCCTGTGAGGCTCCTGAGGCTTCATCTGGGCCACCCTGTGACCAGACAAGCGACACTCACAGCGGGGGCACTGTCCTGTGTGGCCTGGACACAGGTCCATTTGGCTCTCAGATTTTCCTTGAGTGGCTCCTGGAGTCCTGGCCTGGGCTGCAGACTGAGTGTGGAGCACTTAGAGGCTGTGACCCACACAGGGGGTCTCCAGCGCCTGGAGGGCCTCAACTTCCCTCTGCCTAGCAGAGTTGCTGTGAGTTCACCTGACAGGACACTTGAGCAGGTGGTGCTCCTTAGCTGCTGATTTCTTATTGAGGTAGGGCAATCCTCTGAAACCATGTGTTGAGCCAGGATTATAGCAGACCCATGAGCCCCGAGGAGACCTTGCTGATGGTGGTGTCTGAGGGAAGGTGACCTGGACCTGGAAGGATGAAATGGCCACTGAGTTTAGAAGCCAATGGTCACTGTGGCTGGAGCACAAGCGTCTAAAATGTGACTGGCCAGGCCCCAGGCAGCACTGGGCTGTGGAAAGACTCCAAAGCCAGGCCAAGGGAGCACCATAGAAGGGTCTCTCCTTGGTGCTGGGTCCAGATTTTCACATAATTCTTAACTGACTTAAGTTGTAATTTCAGTGACATTTAGTATGTACATAACTGTGCAACCATCCTCTCCAATACATGTTCATCTCCAGAAGGAAATCTACCTGTTAAGGATTCAGTGCTCATTCTGCAACACCCTTGTGACCCTGGCAACCACTTATCTGCTCTGTCTCCATGCATTTACCTGTCCTGGGCATTTCACAAACAGGTTCATGCAGCATGTGCCCACTCATGTCTGGCTCCTCTCCTTTAGCACAGTGTTTTCCAGGTCTCTGCACATTGTAGCAAGCAGTAGATTACCTCCCTTTGTCTGAATATCACTCCATTGTGTGGGTAGATCACCTTTCCTGGGTTGCTTTATTGGCTGATGGACACTGAACTGTTTTCATCTTCCTGCTCTTGAGAATGATGCTGCTAAACATTTGCCCACAAGTCTTTTGTTTGAATTCCTGTTTTCAGTTCTCGTGTGTGTGTGTCCAGGAATGGAATTGCTGTAAACTCTGCAATTCTGTTCAGCTTTGTGGACAACAGCAAACTGTTTTCCATAGCTGCTGCTCCACATTGACTCCCATTGGTAGTGTTCCATTTCTCTACTTCCTCACCAATGCTTGTGAGTTTTACATTTTTAATTGTTTGTTCAATGTGGTTTCAATTTGCACCTGTGCTATTTGTGTGTCTTCTTTTGAGAAAAACTCAAAGGACTTTCTTCAGGCTCTCTGTCCATTTTTTAAACTGGATTGTTTGTATTTTTATTGTTGAGTTGTAAGTTATTTATTTTTGGTACCAGGGCTTGAACTCAGGGGTGCTTAATCACTGAACCACACCCCCAGCTTTTTTTTTTCCCAATTAAAATTTTATTTAATTTTTTTTTAGTTGTAGATGGACACAATACCTTTAGCTTATTTATTTATTTTTATGTGATGTTGAGAATTGAACCCTCACAGGCGCTAGGCAAGTGGTCTACCACTGGGCTACAATACCAACCCCCAACTCTTTTTTATATTTGATTTTGAGACAGTTCTCACTAAGTTGCTCAGGGCCATGCCAACTTGCTGAGGCTGGCTTTGGACCTGTGATCCTCTTGCCTCAGCCTCTGAAGCTGCTGGGATTGCAAGCATGCACCACTGTACCCAGTAAGAATTATATATTCTAGATACTAGGTCTTCATCAGATATATATCTATTTTTTGTACTTTTCTTTTTTTGGTTGTTGATTTTTGAGATAGAGTCTCAGTATGTTGCTTAGGCTGGCCTCAAACTCCCAGCTTAAGCAATCCTCCTGCCTTGGCCTCCCATGTAGCTGGGACCACTGTGCCTGGCACCAGGTATGTGTTTTGCAAATATTTTCTCCCATTCTGTTGGTTTATTTTGCACTTTCTTGATATAGTCATTTGATGCATAGAGGTTTTTTTTTTTTTTAAATTCTGATGAAGCACAATTTATTCTAAATTTTGTTTCTGTTGCTTTTGGTGCCGTTCCCAAGAAATCCTTGCTGAATCCAATGCCAATGAGCCCACGAAAAGATGCTCAACATCACTAGTCATTAGATAAATGAAAACCAAAGCCACGTGAGATGCTGCTTTTGCCCCTCGGAAGTGGCTGTTATGAAACAAGAGTTATTCGCTGAGACGAGCCCTGTGCCTTGCTGCCGAGTGTGAAAGGTGGTGGTGACGGCAGCACACCTGTCCTCCTGCTGCTCTGGAGGCCAAGGCAGGAGGTCGCAAGTCCAGACCAGCCTGGGCAGCTGAGGCCCTGTGTCCAAATACTGTAAAAAGGGCTGGGGTGTGGCCCAGAGGTAGAGCACCTGGCTCAGTCCCCACTACCAGGAGAAGAAAGAAAGAATGAAAGTGAATGTGCATAATGCCACTCAACTGTATGCTTAAATATAGTTAAAATGAAAATTTTGTCTAGATTTTAAAAAATAAAAAAGGAAAATTTTTGTATCAGTTACCATAAGAAAAGAATTTAGGTGGTAGATTTTATGTACATTTACTATACACAGATCTCCCATCGCGATCCACATACAAGAAAAGAAGACCCTTGTCTGCTAGGAGTCAGCCTCTGTCTTGTTCACCCTGGCCTTGCACACCACAGGCTTTTCCATCTGCAGGGGAGTGCACCCTCTTCCACCACCCTGCCTGCTATAGTCCACTGTCAATCACAGACTGTTGGTCATCTCTGTAACTTTCCTGTTACATATTGTAACAGAAATGGAATATAGCCTCTTTGGACTGGATGCTTTGACTCAGCGATGTGTGTGTGATTCTCCCCTGTCTTTGCATGAATTCATAGTCATCCCTTTCTTTTGCTGAATAGTAGCACACCACACCGTGTTCCCAGCTTGGTTGCTCATTCACCTACAAAGGTCTTGCTGATTCCTTAAAAGTATTTGCCTGTTGGGCAGCTTAGTGGTGCATCACTTGCCCGGCATGTGTAAGGCTAGGGTTCCATCCCCAGCGCCAGCTATTATAAGGAGAGCTGTCCTACATACAACTGCACGCTGGTTTTTGTTTGGAGGTAAGTTTTCAAAGCAGTTATCTGAACATCTAGGAGTACAGTCATTGGCTCATTTGATGAGCCCGTGTTTAGCTTTGGGGAAAACTCTGAACAGAGTGGCTGTCCCATTATGCGTCCCACTGGCAATGAATCAGAGTTTCTGGTGCAGTTGCTGCTGGCATTCTGTTGTTAGAACTCAGCCATTTTAGTAGATGAGTTGTGCTATCACAGTTGGCTACTTTGCTTTTAAAGCTAGTGTGACCTCCCTTTTGTGTGCTGACTTTTTGTCTGTCTCCTCTTTACTGAGGTGTCTGTGCAGATCTTCACCCATAGTGATTGAATTGCTCCTGAACAAGGAATATCTCTGCGCATATGTGTGTGTGTGTGTGTGTGTGTGTGTGGTTTTTTTTTTTTTTTTTTTTTTTGGTGGTGCTGGGGATTGAACCCAGGGCCTTGTGCTTGGAAGGCAAGCACTCTACCAACTGAGCTGTATCCGCAGCCCATATCTCTGTGTTTATTTATTTTTCTTTTAATTTCTCTTAGCCATGTTTCAAAGTCTGCTGAGTACAAATTTGTATTATTTTGTTAGATTTATATTTCGGTTTTGGGGGTGCTAATGTAAGTGGTATTTTCTTTTTTTTAAATTCAGATTCGGTTGTTCTCATGTTGCTGTATATAGGACATCAACTGACTGTTGTCTGTTGTCCATCTGCTTTGCTTCTGGTTATCTCCATCTGTTTTGGTCTATTTTCTGTTGCTATAACTGAACACCTGAGGTTGAGTAATGCATAAATAAAGAATTTTTACTGTTCTGGAGGCTAAGCGTAAGGGCTGTAACTGTTGAGAGCCTCCTTGCTGGTGGGTCCTTTCTGAAGAGTCCTGAGGGGTGCCCACCATGGTGAGACAAAGTGTGCCAGAGAGCTTGTTGTGAGGAGAGCCACTCCCGTGATGAGGCACTGATTCCCAGTTCGTGAATGGATCTCATGAGCCAGCTACTGCCCAAAGGCGCCCTCCAATGCCCTGGCAGTGACTCTGGGGAGTAAGTCTCCAGCATAAACTCTGGAGCACGGCCATTGAACTACAGCACTATCTCTGGATCAAGGCCCCAGAAGGTGGGATCTGTTTTGGTTTGGATATCCTTTTTTGTCTTCTGGATCAAGGCCCCAGAAGGTGGGATCTGCTTTGGTTTGGATGTCCTTTTTTGCCTTCTGGATCAAGGCCCCAGAAGGTGGGATCTGCTTTGGTTTGGATGTCCTTTTTAGTCAGCTTTTTGCTGCTGTGACCAAAAGCCCTGACAAGAACAACTTTAGAGAAGGAAAAGTTTATTTGGGGCTACTGGTTTCAAAAGTCTCATTCCGTAGATGGCTGACTCTTGCTATGGGCCCAAGGTGGGGCAGCATATCATGGCAGAAAGCTGTGGAACAGGGAAGCAGCTCAGGACATGGCACCTGGAGGGAGGGCGTGGATAGACTGGTCGGTCCACTCGACAAGGATAAACTATAAGCCCCAAAGGCATGCCCCCTTTGATGCACCTTGTCCAGCCACACCCTCCCTGCCTACAGTTACCACCCGGTTAATCCATCCAAGTGGATGAATGCCATGATTAGGCTATGGCTTCATGGCTGAATGCGCTGAAGTTCTGTTGTTCATTCATCCAGTGAGGCACACCCTGATTCCCTAAGCATCTGGCTATTGTGAATGGAGCTGCTGTATGCGGCTGCATGCTGTATTTGGACATACATTTTCAGAGCTTCACCTGTTCAGAGCACAGCTGTCTAAATTCTTAGGATCATATGATAAGACCATATTTAACTTCAGAAGAAAACTGCCCATCTTTCTGAAGGTGGAGAACTACTGTGCACTCCACCAGCAATGAAGCACAGTGCCTGTTGTTCCACGGCCTCCACACAATTGATGTTGCATTTAGAAAAAAGTCTGAAGTGATTTGCTCTGTGCAGCACAGTGCACCTTACTGGTAGCTCACCTTTTCCTCAGGTGGGTGATGTGAGCATTGTTTCCATCTACACATCTTCCTTGTGGGTAGTCAGATCATTGAGTTTCTCACTGTATTTTGAATACAAGTCTATTTTAGGTACATGCTTCCCAGGTATTTCACCCAGTCTGTGTTGTGTCCTTTTGTTCTCTTGATATGATTTCTCAGAGTAGACATGTTTAATTTTAATAAGGTCCACATAATCAATTTTTTCTTTCATGGATTTTTTTGGGCTGTATTTAAAAACTCATCATGAAATGTGTTATGCATATCTTCTATACTTTTTACAGGTCCACATTCTGAATGTAATTCTGTACTAAAGGAGTTTTGTGGACTTAGAGTTTGCCCACCTCTCTTCTCCTGCATGGTTTCCAGCTGCTCCTTTAGTCTGTGCAACAGATGCAGATATCTTTGTTGCATGCATTTGTTTCACTTGATTTCTTTCCATTGTGTTTCCAGATTTTTTGAGAATATGATTTGCACTTTAGGACTTATATTTAAGGATTTCAATTTTGGGATGTGGTATTATAAATTGTAATGCTTTTAAAAGTTTCTGTTGGCTGTGTAATTTTCTTCTTGCTAGCTTCATTCATTCTGACCAAGGTGTGGGATGGTGGGCTCTATTTATGTTTGATTTCCAAAATCATGACTTGGAATAATCAGATCCATGAATTTCAGAGCTTCATCTGTTCCGAGCAACAGAGGCAGCTCTGAATGGTGCTGAGCATCTGGCACTTCCCATGGTGTCCAGTAGGGGGCGTTCAAAGCCACGTTCTCTGACCCAGTGAAGAGTCCACTTTCTGGGCCAGGTGTCCAGTGTCCACACTGAACTTTCTTTACCTCGGTACTCACTGGGGGAGATTCCATGGGTGTGGACACCTGGGAGCTGTGTCCACAGTGAGGACCAGAGCTCCCTTCTCCTCAGGATCCAGCCAGGAGGTGCTATGGTTGGGGAAGCCCAGGGGCCATGTCATGAGGACGAGAGCTTCCTTATCATCAGGATCCACCCTGGGGGATGAACATGTCCTGGGGACCAGAGTTCCATTCTGGGCACCTACCCATGAAGATGCCACTGTGGCTTCTGGTTGACTGAGGTCCATGGCAGGAAAAATCTTTGTGTAATGCCTGTGTGCTGAGGAAGCAGCTCAGCCATATTTTCTACTTTCTCAGGTAATGTTTTAGCAGGACTTACTTTTAAAAGTATCCCTTATTGAGGCTGCAGCCACTCATCAGCATATTAAAGTACTTTGTATGGATTATTGTTTTTCTGTGGAGAAATCTTAGGACACAGAAAGGAGAAACAGGCACAACCTCAGGATGGTGTAAGAGGGCAGGGAGGGCCCACACTGGGGCCTGTGAGGAATGGCGAATGCACACCTTATTGCTTGATTTAAGTTCTTGAAAAAATTTCGAAAAGTTGACGTATTAAAATTCAAAATTACTTTAAGATTAAATATTATATTTGTGTCTGTTAAAAGAAGAACCGTATGGATAGGGTGGAGCTCAGCGGTGGAATGGTACCTAGCATATGTGAGGACCTGGGTTCAATTCCAGGCACTGCAAACAAACAAACAAACAAACTAACAAACTAACAAAAACTTCAGGAAAGACTATGAGTAGGTTAACAGGCCATACCACACATAATCTTGGGGGCCTGCAGCTTCCAGAGGCCTCTGCGGTGAAGGCTGTGTGAGTGGGTCAACAGGCTGTGCTAACCATGATCCTTGGGTGGAGGTTGCTCCCAGAGGTCTGTGCAGTGAAGCACAGGACTACATTGCCCACAATCCTCAGATTTTTTTTTTTTTTTTTTTTTTTTTTAGCTCCCAGGACCCTCTGTGGTGAGGGTCCCCAGATAACCCAGAATCTCTGGGGTACCAGACTGAACCTCTGACTTGCAGTCCCCAGAGGCCTCTGGGGAGAAGGCTGTATGCATGATGCCATCCAGTTTTCTGGGGCTCCTGGGCCCGCATGTGGCACTCAGCTCCCACAGTCCTCCATGGCGAGGACTGCGTGGGCAGAACACCAGAATACATTGTCCGGATCCCTGGGAAAGAGTGGACGTAAGCCTGGGGCTCCCAGAGGCCTCAAAGGAGAAGTCTTTAGAATCTCCCAAGTGGTGAGGTGCATCCTGCAGCTCCCAGAGGACGCTGGGAATTTGCTTCCGAGTTGTGGGTTCTCCTCACCTTGATGGCGGGCCGACCACCGTGAGCTGCCCTTCATTGTCTGGCAACCCATGGCTCAGTCACTCTGTCTCAAAGACTGCACTTCCCAGAGGCCTCTGCCATGGCCTGCTCCGGCCTGTGCCCTGGGCGCAGGCATGAAGTCGGGGCTCCCTACCACACTTCTGCGGCCTGGCGCCTGGCTGCAGCCGCCTTGGCCTGGTGGAGTGTGTGGCCCGGCCGTCGGAGGTGGTCTCCTGGACTCCCCTTTCTCCTCTCCTGCGTTTCCACTTCTGGTGGTGCCAGATTTACACAGCCAGGCCTAGTTAAAGAAGTGGGAACAGATTTTACTCAGGAACTGCTGAGGGCAGAGGAAGGAGCGGCGAGATTTACCCCGGAGAGCTGCTTCTGAGCAGCCCACAGGGAAGTGCCCTGCGCTGGGCGTGGCCAGCAGGGGCGGCGCTGGGCTCCATCTTCCTTCAGGGTGAGGACGCCTCCTCCTCAGGACCAGTGTGGAGGAGCCCTGGCTCTGGGATGTGGTGGGTTCCCTGCAGGGAGGCCGGGAGCACCCTTCTCAGTCCAGCCTGAGTTAGACGCCCAGCTTGGGGACACTGGGCCATGTCTCTAGGGAGGCCTGGAGCTCCCTTCTTAGAGCAGCCTGGGGGAGACCCCTGGCTTGGGGACACTGTGGTTCATGTGTCTAGAGACACCCCACGCTCCCTTCCCCTCAGCAGCCTCAGGGAGACTCCTGGCTTGGGGACACTGTGGGTCACGTCTCTAGGGACACCTGGAGCTCCCTTCTCCTCAGAGCAGCCTGAGGGAGACGCCTTAGAAGCTTCTGGATGAACAGGCAGCAGGTGAGGGAAAGGTGGGGAGGGTGTGGAGAGAGCCCCATCCTGGGCCTAAGAGCTGAGGCAGCGGACTGGGAGCCGCACGCTCTCCTTCACTGTTCACCCGTTCTCGCTGGGCAGCAGCCCTTCCTTAGGCTGTGACCTCATCATCTTTTTTTTTTTGGTGGGGGATTACTAGGGATTAAACCTGGGGCACTTTACCACTGAGCTACATTACCACTGCCTTGCACTTCATCATCTTAAAGAGAACTTCTGAACCTGCTTTAGTCTCTATGAACTTCATGAATCCAGGTAATTCATATAAGTGGAATCATCTGGAATCATACAATATTTGTTCTATCTAACTGCTTTATGTCACCAGGCATAAAGTCTTCAAGGTTCATTGGTGTGACAGCATGTGGCAGAATTTCATCCTCCTCAAGGGTGAATAATATTCTATTGTGTCTATATACCACGTCTTCTTTGTCCATCCATCCATTGACTGGACACTTAGTTTGACCCCACTTTTGCCTATTATGAATACACTGCTATGAACACAAGTGTAGGATAAGCTCAAAAGGCACATTTCTGACCTTAGAGCACTTTTCAGTTGTCTAAGCATTTTGAAAATAATTTTTTTATTTTTTGTACCAGGGATTGAACCTGGGGTGCTTAATCAGTGGGTCATAGCCCCAGTAATTTTAAAAAAATTATTTATTCTTTTTTATTTTTCAGACTGCATTTTGATTCATTGTACACAAATGGGGTACAATTTTTCATTTCTGTGGTTGTACACAATGTAGATTCACACCATTCATGCAATCATGCATATACATAGGGTAATACTGTCTGTTTCATTCTACTATCTTTCCATCCCCCGCCTCCTCCCACCCCATCATCTTAACACAAGAATCCTGGGTGGTTTCTGGGGAACCTGGCAGGGAGATGGAGGAATGCTGAGGGAGGGTCCTGAGCCTGAGGGGAGGAGGCCCCAGCACACCCCATTACTTGTTCCCTTAATGTTTTAATGGCTCATTTTTCTCTTGCAGTGTTAAAGTAGTAGAAAATATTGAAAAATTCAGAAGTACATGTATTAAGTCCCCTAAGTTATTTAAGTTTAAATTTATTATTTCTAACAAAGTCAGAATTTATTAAAAATTTATTCCATGGCTTTCATGGAACTGAACTCATTAACCACATTTTACTTTGGCTGAGAAGGTCAGAGTTTAATTGGCAGTACATGTACATTTCCCCTCTTTTTAAAATGTTTTATTAGTACATTTTAGTGACACATGACAGCGGGGTCCATTTTGATGCAGACATGCATGGAACATAATTTTCTCCATTTCATTCCCAGTACTTCTACTTTCTTCTCTTCCTCCCTCCCCCTGCTCCCCTCCTCTACTGGTCTTCCTTCTATTTACTTATCATTTTATTAAATTGGTGCTTTATAGATATACATGAAGGTGAAGTTCACTGTGTCAGTTCCTATATGTACACACACATCATTTGGTCACTTTTGTTCCTCAGTTTCTTCCTTTTCCCATCCCTCCGCTCTCCTCTCTCCCCCTCTCTCCCCTTTTTCTATTCCACTGACCTTCCTTCCATCTTCAAGGGATCACCCCCTTTTTCTATTTTCTTACTTCACTCTAGTTTCTGCATGTGAGATAAAACATTTGACCCTTGACTGAATATGGGTTATTTCATTTAGCATGATGTTCTCCAGTTCCATTCACTTACCAAGCAAATGTGGTAATTTCATTCTTCTCTATGGTTAAGTTATAAGCTATATATATTCTTTATGCATTCATCTATTGATGGACACCTGGGCTGGTTCCATAACTTGGCTACTGTGAATTGTGGTACTATAAACATTGATGTGGCTGTATCACTATTGTGTGTTGGTTTTAGTTCTTTTGGATAAACATTAAGGAGTGGAACATTAGGTCATATGGTGGTTCATTCACAGTGCTTCGAGGAATCTCCACACTGCTTTCCAGAGTGGTTGCACTAGTCTGCAGTCCCGACAATGTGTGAATGTTCCTTTCCCCACATCCTTGCCAGAGTTTGTTATTATGTATGTTCTTGATATTTGCCATTCTAACTGGCTATGAAATCTTACTGTAGTTTTGATTTGCATTTCTCTGACTGCTAAGGATGTTGAACATTTTTTCATGTATTTGTTGGTCATTTGTATTTCTTCTTTTGAGAAATCTCTGTTTAGTTCTTTTGCTCATTTTTGATTCAGTTATTAATTTTTTTTGGTATTCAGTGTTTTGAATTCTTTTATAGATTCTGGATATTAATCCCCCATTGGAAAATTGCTGGCATAGATTTTCTCCCTTTCTGTAGGCTCTTCCTTCATACTCCTGTTTCCTTTGCTGTACACAAGTTTTTAAATTCGAAGCCATCTCACTTAATGAGTCTTGACTTTATTTTTTGAATTTTATGGGTCTTGTTAAGGAAGTCAGTGCCTGTGCCGATATGTTGGAGCTCAGTGTTCTATGAGCCCAATCTCGCCTTTCCACTGACTTACAGCTTCATTTTAGAAATTCTTTATCTTGACTTGGTTGATCTATAATAAACAGCATCTTACATTTTAGTTTTGGAATGCTCTGCATTTTCTTCCTAATAGTTAATTGTCCGTGAACATTAAAATGCACTAAAATGATAAAGATGAACATAGGTAAAATGAAATGGGCTTCATAATAAAGGCATATCTCTCCTTTTTTTTTTTTTTTTTTTTGGCAATACTGGGGTTTGAGCCTAGGACTTCATGCATTCTAGGTAAGTACTCTACAACTGAGAAACATCCCCAGTTGTTTTTTGAGACATGAGCTTGCCACTTTGCCCAGACTGACCTCAAACTTGCAATCTTCCTGCTTCAGTCTCCCTAGTATCTAGGATTAAAGGCATGGGCCACCTTGCCTGACTCCTCTCTCTCAGCATTTTGTAACAAATACCTGTCACTTCCACAGCTTTTTAAGGTAGCTGATACCTTAAGCAGGCAGTGGCGGTGGGTGGCCCAGGGACTAGTGCCCTTTGACTTAGGGTAGCTACTGGTGCCTAGTGTGACAGCACCCAACTTCAGCCTGTTTCCTCAGGATGGAATATTGGGATGGAAGGCTGGAGATTGAAGGACTCTGCGCTGGGGTCCACTGAGTTTGCTGCCTCCATGGTCCCTCTGACCCTCCTCCAGACCCCTCTCTTCCAGGCCCTGCCTCCTCCAGTCCCTGCCCCATCTGGGTGAGGTGGAACAGCGCTGCCTCACCCCGGTGTACTAATTGGCATTGTATTTTCAATGGTGCACAAAGAGGTGACTGTTGTACAAACATTGAAGTCCTACATTGGATGAAATATCTTGACTGTACCAGGCTCTGATAAACCATAAAATGAATTTAGGAAAATCACCTCTTTTTCTCTTTTCTCTAGATTATGAGAATTTAAAATAATATCAGAATTTGTTAAAGGTGACACTTAGCTGTGAGCCCCAGTGACCTGCGGTCTTTTCCAGTGGGAGATCTCTAAGCACTAGTCCAAGTTTTTCTATGCTAATTAATTGATTTATAGTCTACTTATTTTAGAGTCATGTTGCCTTGTCTGTATTTACTAGGAAATGCCCCATGTCCTCCAGATTTCCAGTTCCATGCAGTATTCTCCTATTCAACTTTTAACTTCTCTTTTTTGTAGTTTTCTACAGAATTCTCAATCCTGCAAACTTCTGCTGCTTTTCGTCAACAATATTTTAAAAGTATACTTTTAGCTTACTTTGTTTTTGATTGAGGTAATTGTCTTGATTGAGAATTCTCAGGATTATCTTTAATGATTTTAATTAATTTCTGCTTATTAAGATATCTTGGGGTCTGGGTGATCAGCTTGGTGGCAGAGCACTTGCCTAGCAGGTGAGAGGCCCTGGGTTGGATCCCAGCACCACACACACAGATGTCTTGGACAGGACTTAAGCATCAGAGGTATCCAGAGGTATGGTTTTAAAAGATTATGTATTTACACATATGCCACAATACTTTTCCAGATGTATGAAATTATTTTAAGCAAAAATTTCAAATCAGATTGAGGAGATAAAAGCAGGATGGTGATATTTTTATTGCAGATTTGATACGCCTGATACTTAAAACCGCTATAGATGAAATTTCCTGAGGAAGCAAATCGTTACAGTATGTAATAGACAAGTTAGTAGCTGCTTTGTGTAATTCAATACATTTACTAAAAATGAACTTTTTTAAAACAGACATTTTCTTTTATACTTTTTAAATTTAGGAAGCATATCCGTATGCCTCATTAAAGATGTACATTCATCAGAAAGTTAGTTCTCTTATTCCTTGAAAGCAAGGGAATAGGCCTTCCAATGAACATGATGCTTTATATATTGTCAGGAATTATTGTTGGAGAACTCTATTAAGTGTTTCCCTTCTGTTCAAGGTATCATTTAAAAATGTACCAATGTGCTTTTGATTTCATAAATTTGACTTTCTTCTTGTGAGACTGTGTGTTTATTAGTACTTATGGAATTTCAAGTGGGAAGTGTCATGATTACATTTTATCCTAATGTTGGTGCCCCTATGTGCTTGAAAGGTGGCTTTTAGAGAAGAGTGGGTTTCTCTCTTATCTGTTGGACTCATTAGAAAAGTACATACTTTTTTAAATCATATTTAAAGGGTTGTCATATTTGAATTAGTAGAAACAGAGGTTAGACATGTTAGTGTTGTGAACTGAACTAAGTACCGTTTGGGAGGTTGACATAATGGCTTCCATCTGTGATCAGATATCTGGTCTAGAGAATTTTTTGGCACTGGGGATTGAACCCAGGCCCTTCCATGTGCTAGGCAAGCACTGAGCTATATACATCCCCAGCCTTTTTTAAATTTTATTTTGAGACAAGGTCTTGCTATATTGCCTAGGTGGGCCTCATACATCTAATCCTCCTGCCTTAACCTCCCAAGTAGTTGGGATGACAGGCATGTGTCAAAATGCCTGTCATGTCCTGGAGGATTTTGATTTCAATATCGTATGTTTCCAATGTATAATGATTTCCTAGGCTAGACTTTGTTCATTTTTCTACTTCCTGAGAGTCAATAAAGCTTTTGTTGTTTTGATGTATGCTTAATGTGAACATGCTTTATGACGTGACACCACTGTGCATGATGGTCTAGCTGTGCGACCCACTGTAGGGAGAATATTCTGATTCTGATAGTCTCAACTGTTTCAGGCTCAACATGTGGTGATTATTCATTTTCTATTTGATTACACAGATAAGGCACAAATCCTTCTTTTCCCCTTTGCAGTACTGGGGGTCGAACCCAGGGTCTCTTGTATGCTGGGCGAGCACTCTTCCACTGAGCTGCATCCCCAGCCCCATAGATCCTTTATCATCAGCTTCATGACTAGCTAGAGTGGTAACGAAATCAGTTAGAGGTTTAGCCGAACTTGGAACCATTCACGAGTCTGGGCATTCATTAATGCTTTGTGATTTCTGAAAGGTAAAGCATTTTCCATACATAGCAGCATCTAGGATCACTCCTGGACTGAGCTGCCACCTGTGCTCCTCTGTCTCACCACTTCCTGAGGGCACCATGGAGGAGATGGATGCTGATGTTCTTTGAAGCTCTTCTGCTCACAAGGCATCACTCATTGTAGTTGCTACTCCTGTTTATCTTTTTCATTTCCTTGACTATTTGTCTCAGGGGCAAATATTTGATTCTGTTACTGCTACTGCTAAAGGGTATGCATAGAATCAAAATAAAGTCAAAGATTCTTTGGGATAAATGTCAATTTAAAAAATTCTTTATTGTTCCAGATTACAGGTTGTGTCAAAATAAGAAATACACATTTGGCCTCTGCCCCAGTTCCCGGTGCAGCACTCCTAAAATCCTCATATTTCCTGAGTGATAGAGGTGTTAGGAGCATCTTTTGTTCTAATATTGATTATTTGACCTTGGTTGCTTGCACAGAGCTCATAATTCCTGCAGAATATCCTGGGTGATAGAGGGTCTTTTGCTCTAATAAGGACCGTTGGTTGGCTCTTAGGCAGCATCAAAATGGAGGATGGTCAAAAGAAAGACCAAATGATGCCTAAAGCAGGACTGGGGTTGTGGCTCAGTGGCGAAATGCTCACCTCGCACGTGTGAGGCACTGGGTTCGAACCTCAGCACCACATATAAATAAATAAATGAATAAATAAATAAACAAATGAAATTAAGGTATTGTGTCCATCTACAACTAAAAAATAAAATATATTAAAAAATTAAGACTAAAAGTATGAAATTTTCAGTCCCCTACCCATCCTCTGGGGAAATAAACTGGAGATTGAGTTAATAATTCATCATGCCTGCAGGATCAACTCTCCACAGAAGTCTCTGTGATAAGTGGTTCAGGGAATTTCTGAGTTGCTGAACACATCCATGTGCAGGGAGGGTGGTGCTTCCTGACTCCATGTGGACAGAGGCTCCTGCACTGGGGACACTCCTGGCCTTATCCTACACATCTCCTCATTTGACTTTAATTTTGTCTTTTCTAGAATGTCATAAGAGGCGAGTCATACAGCATGCAGCCTCTTCAGCCTGGCTCATTTCACTTGGCAGCACACCAGGTAGGAGACACCTGTGTCTTTGAGTAGTTTGGTGGTTCATTGCTTTCTATTCTGTGTTGGTCGTGCGTTCAGCTGTGCAAGGACATTCTATCTGATCAGTGTCAGCAGAACTGCTGTGCATGACCACATGCTGGTTTTGTTTTGACATGCTTTATCAAATCACTTGTCTAAATGCAGGTAATTTATAGGCACACTGTTGGGTCCTAGGTTAGACTTGTTTTGCTTTGGGAAGAACTGACACACTGTCCTCCAAAGTGGCTGTGCCACGTGTTCTCCGGGCAATGCCAGCATCCTGCAGCAGTAGGTGCACTGCCGCTTCTTAGAGTCCAGCAGTCCTAAGCTCTCCCATGCTACCTCAGTACTGTTTTATTTGTGATTCCCTTATGATATGCAATGCCGAGCATCATTTTGTGTAACTATTTGCTGTCTTTGTATTTTCTTTGGTCATGTGTCTGTTCAGATATTTTCTCATTTTAATTGTGTTTTTTGTTGTTTTTAAAGAATTCTTTGTGTATTTTGAATAAAAATTTCTTTTCAGAAATGGGTGCGTAAATAATTTATCCCAGTCTGTGGCTTGTCTTTTTGTTCAGAGTAGAAAATTTATTTTTTTGTGCGTAGTGCTGCGGATTAAACCCAGGGCTTACACAAATCAGACAAGTGCTCTACCAATGAGCAACATCCCATCCCTTTTTCAATTTCCCAGACTGGCCTCAAGTTTGCAATCCTCCTGTCCTCACCTTTTGAGTAATTAGAATTTTAGGCATATAGCACCATACCTGGTAAAAATTTAATTTTGTAAAGTCCAGGTTATCATTATTTTTCTTCAGTAAGTTGGCTTTTGGTATTGTAAGTTAAAACTCATCACCAAGGGCTGGGGAAGTAGCTCAGTATTAGAGAGTGTTTACAGCATGTGTGAGACCCTGCGTTCAATCCCCAGTACTAGAACACACACACATAACCTCATTACTAAATCCAAGATTACATAGATTCTCTTTTGTTTCCTTCTAGAATTTTTTACTTTTCTCATATTTTAGTTATGGACTAAAATGGGTTAATTTTTGCAGGAGTTTCTGTTTGTGTCTACATTCATTTCACTCAATATATATAGTTTCCAAAAACAATATATATAGTTTCCAAAAACTTTTTGAAAAGTCATTGAATAATGTGTTTCATTTTAGTTTGAATTCCAAAATCATGGCCTTGAATAATCTGGATATGGTACTGAATTTCGTCCATTTTTCTGGAATGCCAGAAGGAGGGGCACCTCTGAACTGCAGTGTCCTACACTGAGCCCCAGCAGCCACAGAGGGCATGCTGCCTTCCTGGTCCTGGTAGTGGCACAATACTGATATGGAAGTGTGATAATGCTAATGGGTTATCCCCTCTAATGCATTATCCATAGTGACCTTTGATGCTAATGTGTCCACATGTGGTCTCCAATACTAATATGGTATCTATACAGTGGCCTTGAAGATTAATACAACAGCTGCTATATAGCATTTAATATTAATATAATGTCAACACTGTGGCCTCTAATACTAAGATAATAGTCATGGTATGGCATCTAACACTAACATAATAGCTTCCTGTGGCCTCAAATATTGCTATTCATACTCATTAGTGGAATATCCATATTGTAGCATCTAAGACTAATCCAAAATCTGCCCAGTAGGCTTTAGTACTAATATGGCCTCCATAGTATAGCATCAAAACCTGATGTAATAGCTGCCCTGTGGCATTTCATAGTAATATAATATCTATAATACACAGTCTAAAACTAATATCTGACCTTTGGTCTTTATACTAATGTGATATGCATGCCATAGCATCTAAAATAAGTACAATGGCCGCCCTGTGGCCTTTAATACAACCTAACATCCTTATTATAGCATTTACAATTGTTATGACAGCTGCTCTGTGACCTTGAATATTAATAAAATATCCATTCTATAGCATCTAGAACTAATATAATAGATGCCCCGTGGCCTTTAATACTAATATGACTTCCATAGTGTAGCATCTAATGCCAATATAATAGCTGCTCTATGTCCTTTCATAATCACTTTTTGGGGGGTGGATACCAGGGATTGAACTCAGGGGCACTCACCCACTGAGCCACATCCCTAGCCCTATTTTGTGTTTTATTTAGAGACAGTGTCTCACTGAATTGCTTAGTGTCTCACTGTTGCTGAGGCTGGCTTTGAACTCATGATCCTCCTACCTCAGCCTGTGTGGGTCGCTGGGATTACAGGAGTACAACACCATGCCTAGCTCCTTTCATATTCTTTTGGTGTCTATAGATAATGTGGTTTATATATGAGTTTCCCAAAAACTCATGTGTGAGACATGAGAGAAAATTTAGATGTGTAATGACTGGGTCGTGAGAGCATTAACCTAATCCATGCATTAATTCACTGATAGGGATTAACTTGGTGGTAACTGTAGTGTGTAACTGGCAGAGGTGGGTAAATGGGGGCATGCCTTTGGGGTTACTATTCTTTCTTGGGTGAGAGGAGTTCTCTCTCTGCTCTTGTTTGTCAAGTCCTGAATCGCTTTTCTCCTCTACACCTTTTGGTCATGATGTTCTGCCACACTTTGGACCAAGAGCGATTGAGTTGGCTGTCTTTGGACTGAGACCCCTGAAACCATGAACACAAAATAAGCTTTCCTCTCTAAATTGTTCTTGCAGGTCTTCTGGTCACAGTGATGAAAAAGCTGACTGAAACAGAAATTTGTACTGAGAGTGGAGTTTTTGCTATGACTAACCTGACTATGTGGTTCTGAAGTCTTTGGAGCTGTTTGTTGGGGGAGGAATTTTGAAATGTGTAGAGATGCAAGCTGGAAAAGGTTTAGAATGCTCTAGGTGGAGCTTAGTGGAGGATTCTGGTGGGGGCAGAAGTCCAGAATGCCAATAGGACTGTAGAAAGGAAAAATTGGGTTTGTAAGGTTTCAGAGGGAGAGGACTCTGTTGAAATTGGGCTAGAGGCCATTCAAGTTACATTCTGGCTAAGAATTTGTCTACATTTTGCCCGTTTCCTGATACATTCTGTCAGACTAAATTTAAAGGTGATGGAATAATTAATCTGGCAGAGGAAATTTTAAGGTAGCACAGCATCCAAGGCTGCTGCAGCCTTGGTCCCAGGAGTCTTGGCTACTGCTCCAGCTGGTGGCAGCCTTCGCATCAGCCATGTGGTGCTGATTCTGCAGGATTGCAGGATGCTTGAGTTAGGGTGTCATGGAGGCTTCCCTGGAGATTTCAAAGGAAAACCTTGGAGGCCAGGCAAGGAGCTGCTGGGTTGGAGTCCCTGTGGGCAACCCCTGAGAGGGTGATGCATGAGGAAGTGAGAAGGAAGCTGAAGCTCAGTGGAGACCCCTGAGATTGAGAGATGCCAGTACCATGGGGAGTCTGCCGAGGGAGGCTGTGGGGATCAAACAGATAGAAGCTGAGAGAGGCTTGTGTGTTGCATCCTGCAAAGCCGTAGAGCAGAGTTGGAAAGAACATCACAATACTGGGCGTGGAACCAGAGGTCTTGTTTGCCCACTGAATTTCAGTGTTGCTTTGGTCCCATCTTTATATGTCCCTGTGCCATTATATATTGGATTATTTATAACTTGCTTTGATTTTTATGGGCGCTTCTGCTGAGAGTTTGCCTTGAATCTCAGAAGAGACTTTGGACTTGGACTTTTGGGTAATGCTGTTAAGAATGTATGGACTCTTGGAAATGGACTCAGTGTATTTTTCATTGTGAGGTGGGCATGAGCTTTTGGGAGCCAGGATCAGAATCTCATGATTTAGATATGAAAACTCATGTTGGAGAAAATGCAAGAAAGCTGACAGGTGAAATGATGGGGTTATGAGAGCCTTAAACTAATCAGTGTGTTAATTCACTATAAGGACTGATTTGATGGTAACTGTATAGGTGGGGTGTGGCTGGAGGAGGTGGGTCACTGGGGGCATTCCTTTGGGAATGTATTTTGTCCCTGGTTTCTCTCTGCTTCCTCTTTGCCATGCCCTGAGCTACTTTCCTCCTTCACACCCTGTGTTAAATATGTTCTGCCTCATTTCAGGCCAAGAACAATGGAGCAGACCCTCTATGGACTGAGACCTTGGAAACTATGGGTGCCAAATAAAATATTAATTCTCTTAAATTGCTCTTGTCAGAATTTTTAGACACTGGCAAAAATGATGACTAGAACAATAGGGTAGTATCTAAAAATAGTATAATAGTGGCCTTTCATACCAACGTAGTATTTATTGTATAGTATCAAAAATTAATTTGATAACCATCCTGTGGCCTTTAATACTAACATTTTATCAACACTCTTGCATCCAAAACTAATATAATACCTGCATGATGGCTCTTAATGCTACTACAATATCCATAATGTAGCAACTGATAGTTGTCCTGTGGCCTTTAATATTAATGTAATATTAATAATGTGGCCTCTAAAACTGAATTAACAATTGCCTTGTGGCCTTTTAATGCTAACATGACATTCATGCCATGGCATCAAAACTAATATTATAGCTCCCTTGTGAACTTTATAACTAATATGATATCCATATTATGGTATCTATAACTGATATAATAGATGAAATGTGAAAATTAATATTAATATTACATCCATGCTGTGGACCTAAAACTAAACAATAGCTTTCCTACAGCCTTTAAAATTAATACAATATCTGTACTCTAGCTTCTAAAAACTAATATAATAGCTGCCCTGAAGTTGGTTGGTATTAATGTGATATCCATACCTACTATAGCATCTAAAACTGAGATAAGGGCTGGGGATATAGCTCAGTTGGTAGAGTCCTTGCCTTGCATGCACAAGGCCCTGGGTTCGATCCCCAGCACCGCAAAAAAAAAAAAAAAAAAAAAAAAAAAAATATATATATATATATATATATATATAAACTGAGATAAGAGCTGCACTGTAGCCTTTAGTACTAATAAAATATCCATTTTATAGCAATTAAAGTGACATCATAGTTGGCTTGTGGCCTATAATACTCATATGATATGTATGCTAGAGCACCCAAAACTGATAGATTGTGTGGCCTTTAATGCTAATATGATATTCTTACTATAGTGTTTAAAACTGATATAATATTTGCCCCGTGCCCTTTAATACTAATATATCATCCACATTGTTAGATTTAACACTGATAAAATAGCTGTACTGTGGCCTTCAACAACATTGTGATATTCATATTATAGCATGTAAATCTGATTGCTTTAGTTAGTTTTTTTCATTGCTGTGACCAAAAGACCTGAGAAGAACAATTTTAAGAATGAAAAGTTTATTTGGGGCTCACAGTTCCAGAGGTGTCAGTTCATAGACAGCTGGCTTCATTCCTTGTGCCTGGGATGAACATCATGGCAGAAGTGTGCAGTGGAGGAAGGTGGCTCAGGACATTCTACCAAGAAGCAGAGGGAGAGCTCCAGTGAACCACAACAAAATGTGTACCCGCAAAACATACCCTAACCTGCCTGCTGTTACCACCCAGGTAACTCCATCAGGGATTAACACACTGACTAGGTTAAGGTTCTCATAACCCAATCATTTTACCTCTAAACTTTCCTTCATTGTCTCACACATGAGCTTTTGGGGGACACCTAATATCTAAACCTTTGGCCCCTAAAAGCCCATGCCCATCTCCCAATGCAACATACATTTAATCCATTTTAAAGAGTCCCCATAGTCTTAACAGTTCAAGCATTACCCAAAAGTCAAAGTCTCCAATGAGACTCAAGGCAAACTGTGAGCTGCTGTAAAAATTAAAAGCTTACATGTATCCATTATGTAACGGTGAACAGTAAATATTTCCTTTCCACATGGGAGACATGGGGGCATAGAAAGAAGGGATGGAACTAAAGCAAGACCAAAAATCCATCTGGGAAAATAAATCCTGTAGCTCCATATCCAGCATCTGGGGTACACGGCAGCATGATGCTCTCTCCAAAGGGCTGGTGTAGCTCTGCCCCTTGGCTTTGCTCGTTGCAGCCCACATGGCCTCTTTGTTGACTTGTTTCTGCATTCCTGCAGGTTCCCTTGGCAGATGTTCCACATTACTGGCATTTTTAAATCTTGGGATTCTATATTGCAGCTTGGATTTTCTCCTCACATCTCCACACATTACCCCATCATGGGCAGCCCGCAAGAGTCCAACCCTGCAGCACTTTGCCTTATCTCCTAGGCCTTCCTTTGATATTTTGGTGGAAACCTCCATGACCCCCTATCTCCAGCATCCTGCCTTCCTGTAGAGCCAGCACCACATGGTTGACATCAAGTTCTGCCACCATCTCAGGTAGCCAAGCCTCCAGGGACCCTTGCTGCAGCAGCCTCTGAGTGCTTAGGTGGCTGAGTACACTGAAACAACTTCCTAGGCCTCTGTGCAGGCAGGGTGCCCCAGTGATCTCTTCTTTCCTTTTGCACCCTTGAGCCTGAGATGGGTGTGGTCTTACCAAGTCCTGAGAAGCCCTCAAGCCATCTTTACAGTTGTCTCATTCAAAGTCTTTAGCAGCATCTCTTAAGTGGCTGTAATATCTTTGACAACCACAACTTCCTTAGCTCCAGTTTTACTGGCAGTTTTCTGGTCAAACTGCAATTTTTTCCAAATTTTCTGCTTTGTGTTCAGCTCCTAATTATCACAGTAAACTTGGCTAGAATCTACCAGCAATATCCATGCCATTGCCTGAATGCTATGGAGCCTAGAATTTCCTCTGCCAGGTTAAAAACTCTGCCAGGTTAAAAATTTAGCCTCACAGAAAGCCTCAGGACATGGCAAAATATAGACAACTTCTTAGCCAGGAGATAACATGAGTGACCTCTAGTACAATCACCAAGAGTCCTCCTCCTCTGAAATCTCATGAGCCTGGTCTTTAATGTCTACAGTCCTATCAGCGTTCTGGTTTTCTGAGCTTCCACAAGAATCACCCATTAAGCTGTACTTACAATATTTTAAAACTTTTCCGGCTTGCAGCACTAATATTTTTAAAATTTCTCCTGCACATTCCAAAATGCTCCAAAGCTTCTGAACCACATGGTTTCAAGTTAGTCATGGTCATGAACCACTTCTTGGTACCAATTTATGTTTTAGTCAGCTTTTCCATTTGTGACCAAAAGACCTACAAGAACAATTTTAAGGAGAAAAAGTTTATTTTCGGGCTAATAGTTTCAGAGGTCTCAGTAGATAGCTGGCTTCATTCCTCATGGTCTAGGATGAGGCAGAACATTATGGCATACGTGTGTGGTAGAGGAAAATGGCTCAGGACATTGCATCAAGAAGGAGGGGGAGGGAGAAAGGGGGAGAGAGAGAGAAAGACAGAGAGAGAGAGAGAGAGAGAGAGAGAGAGAGAGAGAGAGAGAGAGAGAGAGAGAGAGAGAGAGAGGTATATATGTTTTGTCCTGTTCAACTAGGACAAAATATATACCCCAAAGGCACACCTCCAAGAACACACCTCCTCCAGCCACAATCTACCTGCCTACAGTTATAACCCAGTTATCTCTTTCAGGGATTAGTGCATTGATTAGGTTAAGGCTCTCATAACCCAATCATTTCACCTCTGAACTTTCTTGCATTGTCTTATACATGAACTTTTACGGGATACCCAATATCTAAACCACAACACTGATACAATAGCTGCCCTGTGGTCTTTAATATTTATACTCATACACTGGCTTATAAAAGTAATGTTATAGCTGCACTGTGACCTTTAATACTGACATATTATCTGTATAATAGCATTTAAAATATGTTAATCACTTGTGGACTTACTATTAAATTCTCTATACAGCATCTAAAACCAATAGAATATGTTCTCTTTGGCTTTTAGTATTAATATAATACCCACATTATGGCATCTAAAACTAATATATCTATCTTATGATCTCTAATACTAATAAGATATCCATACTATAGATGCTAAAATTAATATAGTAAAATTAATATAGATGCTAAAATTAATATGCCTGGTGGCCTAAAATACTAATATGATATTCTTACTATAGCATCAAAAACTAATATTAGCCTTGTTGTCTTTAATACTAATATGTATGCTAATACTAATATGTATACAATACCATCAAATATTAAATAATTGGTGTTGTGATGCTTTTAATAATATCTTCATTAAAGCATCTAAAATGAATATAATAGATGCCCTATCTCCTTTAATACTAGTATGATAAATATAATTAATAGCATTTAAAACTGACATAGTGGTTTCCTGTGGCCTTTAATTCTAACAGGTATCCATAAAATATCATCTGAAACTAATGTAACAGCTGCAATGTGGCCTTTATTATTAATGTAAAATCCATACTATAATAACTTCAACTGACATAATAGCTTCTTTATGACCTTAAATATAAACATAATATATATAGTAGCCTCTAATAGTGACATAATAGTTGACCTGTGGAATTTAATATTAATATAGTGTCCATACTGTGACCTATACCTCAAATATAGTAATTGCCTTCTGACCTTCAATATTAATATATCCATAGTATAGCATCTAAAACTAATATAATACCTGTCCTCTAGAGTTTAAGATTAATATTATAGCCATAGTGTAGAGTCTAAAACTAATATAAACCCTTTCCTGTGACCTTTAATCTTAATACAATACTCATACCATACCATCTGAAAATAATGTAATGGCTGCCCTGTGGAATTTAATACTAATATGATATCCATATTATAGCATCTAATGCTGATATAATAGCTGCTATGTGGCATTTAGTACTAACATGATATTTATAAGAGTATCTAAAATTAATACAATTGCTCCCTGTGGATTTTAACACTCATATGGTATCCATATAATAGCATCTAAAATAATACAATAACTGCCCTGTAGATTCTAATTCTACCATATAATCTGTACTGTATCATCTAAAAGTAACATAATAGTGACCCTATAGCCAGCTTTTAGTACTAAAATGATGTACATACTCTATCATCTTAGAATGATATAATAGCTGCCCTGTGGCCTTTAATATGTAATATCCATATTATAGCATCTAAAACTAATGTACGTGCTCTGTTGCCTTTGATTCTAATATGATATCCATACTCTCATACCCAATACTAAAATAACAGCTGTTGTCTGATCTTTAATAGTAATATAATATCCATAGTAGAGCATCTAAAATAAATACAATAGCTGTTCTGTGGCCTTTATATTCATTATATAGCATCTAAAACTAATAAAATAGCTGTCCTGTGGCTTTCATACTACAATAATTTCCATACTGTAGCATGTAAAATTAATATAATAGCTGAACAGTGGCCTTTAGTGGTAATATAATACCCTGTCTTAGCATTGAAACCAAATGTAATAGCTGTCCTGTAGCCTTTTGTGGTAAAATAATCTCCATATTATACCATCTCAAGCATAATATAGTTAACCTGTGTTTTTAAATACTAAAATAATATCCATAGTAGAGCATCTTAATTAATATAATAGATGTCCTGTGGCCTTTAATATTAATATAACACCTATACTTAGCATCTTAAATTAATATATGATCTGTGTTCTTTAATACTAATATGACATCTATATTATTGAATTAAAGTAACATGAGAGGTAGTTTGTGTCTTCAATACTAATATATTTGTATGATAGCATCTAAAACTAATACACTACTTTCCCTGTAGCAATTAATATTAATATCCATACTACTGCATCTGTAACTAATATATAGTGCCCTGTGGCCTTTAACACTAATGTAATATCCATGTTAAACCATCAAAAATAAACATAATACCTGCCTGTGACCATTAATATTAATGTAACATTCACACTACTGCATCCAAAAGTAATATAATAGTGTAAGGCCCCCGAAAAGGAAACCCCAATTCTGTCCCATGGATCAACAGCAACCCCAATCAACCGCAGGAGGCGTCACTTGATACAAACCGCAAGAGGTGTTTATTCCAGCACGCTGGGACCCAACTCGAGGAGTCGAGTCCCTAGCAGAAAATCTTGTGGGTTTATAAAGGCAGAGACCACACATCGGGAGGGGTCGCACATGAAAGGGAAAAGGGGAACAAAGCTGCCGGGAAATTTCAAAGGGGGTCTGGGTTTGCTGATAACATACAACATGTTTCACAATGTTTTACAACAGGGTGTAGATTCTGGTGTCTTAACTGCCTGAATACTATCTTGCTCCAATTACTCTTTTACTCTCTGTTTGGGGCTGTTTCCTGGAACAGCTTTAAGGGCTTTGTTCCCATTACTGGGAGGGAAACCTTAGGGAGTTGAGATAAAACAGCTTAAAAAAATGGCCATTCTTTCAATAGCTGCACTGTGACTTTTATTATTAATGCAGAACAAATACCATAACATCTTAAACAAATATGATGTCTTCCTTGTGGCCTTTAATATTAAGATAATATTCATACTGTGACCTCTGAAACTGAAATCATAACTGTCCTGTGCTCTTTTAATACTAATATAGTATCCATACTATTGTATCTAAAACAGATATTCTCAGGCCTTCATAACTAACATGATATCTGTACTGTAGCATCATCAATTAATATAACTGCCCTGAAAATTTTAAGACTAATATAATATCCAACCTATAGAATCTATAGCTAATTAAATAACTGTTCTGTGTACCTCAATACTAGTGGGATATTTATATTATAGAATAAAAATTAATATAATAGGTGAAGTATGACTTTATTACTAATGTGATATACAAATTATAGGGTCTAAAACTGATAGAATATCTGTCCTGTGACCTTTAATACTCATGTAATATCTGTACTATAGACTCTTAAACTAAGGCAATGATAGACTGATGGCCTTTAATACTAGTATAACATGCACACTGTAGTATCTTTTTTTTATTGTAAACAAATGGGATACATGTTGTTTCTCTGTTTGTACATGGAGTAAAGGCGTACCATTTATGTAATCATAAATTTACATAGGGTAATGTTGTTTGATTCATTCTGTTATTTTTTCCCTTCCCCCCACCACTCCCACCCCTTTTTTCCCTCTATGCAGTCCTTCCTTCCTCCATTCTTGCCCCCCTCCCTAACCCTAACCCTAACCCTAACACTAACCCCTCCCACCCCCCATTATGTGTCATCATCCGCTTATCAGCAAGATCATTCATCCTTTGTTTTTTTAGATTGGTTTATCTCACTTAGCATGATAGTCTCCAATTTCATCCATTTGCTTGCAAATGCCATAATTTTGTCATTCTTTATGGCTGAGTAATATTCCATTATATATATATATATATAATATATATATACACACACACACACATACCACTGTTGGGGGCTGTGCCATGTTGATCACATCGGCAGCGAGGAGGTTAATTGACATAAGCACACTCAGGTGATTTTATCGTCCACGCACACAGTGCATGCGCATGTGTTCTCAAGCAGTCCTAATTGTGCCTAATCTTTGCGTAAGAGGTGTGGCCCTGCTCTCCGCCTCCTGGAGGTGATATAAGCGTAGGCGGAGCGAGACAGAGACACAGCAGCCATTAGCAGAAAAGCAGCTAGTAGAAAAAACATGGAAGCAGCTAGGACACGCGCAGCAGCAGCGAGTAGGGGCAGCGTGGAAAGGCAGATCGCAGAGCAGAGAACTGAGATGCATCACTAAAACACCTTAGGTAGACGTACTTAGTTCACAGGATGCAGGACGCACCAGTAAGCAGCAGACCTTAAGTGAGGCGTAGCAAGTCTCTTCCTCTAAACTCTAAGCAAAGCCTGTCCTTCTCTCAAGGTCTCTCTTAAGCAAAGTCTCTCTCTCTCTCCTCTCAAAGCAAGTAAACCTCATTTCCTCTATCCTCTATAAACAAGCAAGAAAGCAGTGCACTAAAGAGAAAGATAGAAGTGCCTCAGTTTCCACTCCACCACCCATAAGACCCGTGCAAGTTGTTGCCGCAAGCGGTGACAAATATCCATGGATTTTGTACCGCAAAGAGCCAGCAACATACCACAGTTTCTTTATCCATTCATCAATTGAAGGACATCTAGGTTGGTTTACACTGTAGTATCTTAAACTATTATGATAGCTGTCCTATGGCCTTTAATACCAATGTAACATTCATATTATAGCATCTAAAACTAATAAATAGGTGAACTATAGCCTTTAATATTAATGTAATTACCATACTACAGCCTCTGAAACTAATGTAATAGCTGCTGGGAAGACTTTATTACTAATATAGTATCCATAGTATCGCATCTAACACTAATATTACAGCTAACCTGTGGCCTTGAATACTAATACTAAATACTAACATGATATCTCTAGTGTGGCATTAATTCTAATATATATCATGCATTATACATGTCATTTAAATAATATAAAAGCTGTACTGTAGTATTTAATAGTAACATGATATTCATATTATTGCATCTAAAACTGACATAAAATCTGTTCTATGACCTTTAATACTAATAGTATATGTACACTATAGCATCTAAAGTTAATAAAATAGTTGATTTTGGCTTTTAATACTAATATAATATGCATATTATAGCATCATAAACTACTATAAGACCTAGACTGAACTTTGATATTAATGGAATATTCATATTGTAACATCTAAATGGAAAATAATAGCTGTCCTGTGGTCTTCAATATGACATGATATTAGAATCATAAACTGATATTATAGCATCAAACCTAATATAAGAGATTTCTTTTGGTCTTTAATACTAACATGATATCCATATTCTAGCTTCTAAAACTGATATGATAGCTGTGCTGTGGCCTTTAATATTAATGTAATATCATTTCTATACCATCAAAATCCTTTTTGTGTACCAGAGATATAGTAGCCGCACTAGGGCATTTATTATTAATATGATATGTACACTGTAGCATCTAAATGCTAATATAATAGCTGAATTTTGGTCTTTTACAGTAATATACATACCCTAACACCTGTAATAAATGTAATAGTGCACTTCAGCATTTAATATTGATGTACTATCCACACTATAGCATGTTATGCTAGTATATTAGCTGTCCTGTGGTCCTTATACTCATATGATATCCACATGATAGCATCTAATACTAATATAGAATATCTTCTTTGAGACCTTTAATATTAATGGAATATTCATATTGTAGCATCTTAGACTAATAAAATATCTATAATATAGTAGCTGCCCTATGATTTGAAAACTATTATAACACCTGTAATATAGAATCTAAAATTGATATAATAGCTGCCCCTTTGTATTAGTATAATATTAATACTATAGCATCTGTTCTTTTTTTTTGATACTTCAACAAGACACTTTATTCTATCATTAAATATGTAATGTATATAAACAATCAAATATAAAAATACAACAGGGAAAAAATGATTATAGCATGAATGTGACTTTATGGGATGGTTATGCTTTATTTCATTTAATGTACTGAAAGGTATACCAGGTCAACTGCTGATAACACAACAGAACCATTCCAACTCCAAAATTAAAGTCTAATAATCTTCACTAATCAGTAACTGTTTGATAAAAAGGACAATATCACACAACTTGAAAGAGCTGTTATTTCAGTTAATCAAATATCTTAATGTTCTTTGATCAAAATATATCACTAAAGACTCTTCTTTCCAGATCCTTGAGTTTCAATTTAATGAAATTTTCTAAATCCTAGAATTGAAGTTTCACACACAAACAGTAAGTCATACAGCCTTAGGTTATAAATACCTAATGCATCTAAAGAATCCACTTGGCCAACTTTTTTTTTAATTATACAATCTTTAGAAAACGAAAGGTAAGTATAAAAAAGGGTTTGTCCTAGAAGCACAGTGACATTAGGCCAAGATTCAAAAACCCTCATTACCCCTATTCCACCAGATGCATGTGATTAAAGGGTGGAGTGGGTTTTAGAAGGTGGGATTTTAAAGAAAAAAAAAAAGGCTTTATTTTCTCATTCTGTTTCAGACATTTTGATAACATCTCTTTCTCCTTTTCAAAATGTCAGGTGTAGTTTTTCTGTTGAATAGGCTTTCAGGATCTCTCAACTTTCACAGTACAATTAAACCCCTCTCCTGTCCAGCAGACTGAACCATGTTAAACCCAGGCACACAACAAAATCATTAAATCTAAGATGCCTCATTTGACAGATGTCTCATTAAATTCATTTCAAAGTTGAGGTAAGAGATGTCTCCGAAAGGGGAGGGGGGCTCTTAACTCTATGAAAATTTCAAGAACTTCTTTCTCAAAGTTGGCAGAGTTGACTGGTATGTAAATAAAAGATATTAATAGCATGTGGCCCATCTAAAATCTCCTGCCATGGGAGAAATATCTCTGTGTATATATGTATTTAACACACTCCTGGGAACCAAAGAGGATGCAAGGCTGAAGAATCAGGGCACACACACACACCTCCAGCTGCTTGGAAAAAATTCCACAAACTCAATTCAATAAATGTTAAACAAAAATGCCAAGTATCATACTAGGTCTGGATCATATACAATGTTAGTGAATGCTAAGTTACTAATAAATCAAAAGACAAATTCAGGGTTCTGAGAATGAGAAACAACAAACACATCCTCAACAAAAACTCTGGATAAATAATCGTTGAAGGTAGCAGATGTGGCAGTCTTATTCTTTTTTGAGTGCTGGGAATAGAACTCAAGACTTCACGTATGCTAAGCATGTGCTCTCCCACTGAGCTACATCCTAAGCCCCAATGTGACACTCTTATAGCAAGAAAAAGATACAACCTTCAACACTGAAATTTTACACAAATTCATTTACAACTATCTCCTTTCTCTGATCATTTTAATGAGCACAAAATACACACCATTTTAGGAATAAATATGAGGAAATTCAGGAAGAGCTAACTATATAATATGAATTATAAAAATGGTATAAGAGCATAGTAGTACCAATAAAGCACTATTCATAACTAAGTACAGATAATTCTACTTTAAAATAAAAGACGGATAAGATCTTAAATGATGGGCTATTTTCAGTACTTTAAGAGCTGTTTTAAAGGAACTTCATTAATCACAATCCCCTCTCAAAAGTTATCCTCTCTTTAGGTATGGTTCTAATTTCCAACTTCCCAATGGAGATTTACAATATTAACAAATCAGACATGCTTGAATAAGAGAATAAAGAATCATCATGTAAACATTACATCATTTCCTTAAATATAAGTATCAGAATACTGAGAATACTTTTAGAATTTTTGTATTGTCTACCTATTTTCCAGTTTGGGTTCTTTACATTTTTAAAGGCAGAGTGATAAAAATAGAATTGTCCACATTTTACAATGAATATCGTTCAGGACTAGAGAATTCTACCACCTCATTACCAGCAAACACACATAGTTTCTAGATGCTTTTAACCAAGTGAAAAAATTCAAGTGCAAATGAAATTCTACTTCAATTCGTGGAAAGTGATATGAATTGCAAGAGAGAGTATCCTAGCTCTCTACTCTCAGTCCTGCCAAAAACTGAAAAACTACATGTAAGAGTCAAATATCTCTGTGCATCAGTTTCTCCATCTGAAAAGAAGACTGATGTCCACTCCTCCCAAATGAGATGATTTATGTGAAAGTCCTTTAAGATTTTTGAAGATAATAAAATCCATTGTATTACAGGCATCTGTTCTGATATAACAGTTGCCTCGTGGTCTTTCACATTGATACAATGTCCATACAATAGCCTTTAATACTAATGTAATACACATACTGTCTCATCTAGTATAACAGATGCCCTGTGTCCCTTAATATTAATATAATAACATTAAAGCACCTTAAGCTAGTATTGTCCCTTTGCTACTACTACTAATATGATGTCTATATCATAGCATCTAATACTAAAATAATAGCTACCCTATGGCCTTTATTACTAATATGATACCCGTACTATGGCCTCTAAACGTGATATGATATCTGCCCAGTTGTCGCTGTCCAGTGGGACATAAAGACACGTACACCTCAGACTGTCAAGAAGGAGTTTTTTCTTTATTCCGATCCCAACAACAACAACAACCCCCAAAAGCCCGTCTCACCCTCAATATATAAGCAGTCTCATGCATAAGCAATTTCGATCAGATATGTCCACCCAATCCTGTTAAAGGTCAAGCAATCACGAGCTCAAGCGTACATGTAGCCAATTGTAACAGCTTCCTGTTTTTCTCCAGGCATACCAAGCATGCCCTTTGGCTCCCTGCCAGCCCACACCCAGTGGCCTTTAATATTGATGTTATAATAATACTATAGAACCATATGCTAATATATTAGCTGCCTGTAACTAATGATATCCATAATATAGTATCTAAAGCTAATATAGTAACTGCTATGTATCTTGAAAACTATGACAATTTCCATTGTGTAGCATCTAAAATTAATATAATTGTCTTGTAGACTTGAATACTAGTATCACATGCATAGTATATCATCTGAAACTATTATAATACCTGACCTGTGGCTTTTACGCTTTATTTATGCATAGCATCTAAAACTAATGTGATAGTTCTCTGTAGCCTTTGATACTACTATAAGTCCATAATATGTTATTTAAGATAAATACAATAGTGGCTCTGTCACCTTTAATATTAATGTAGTATTCATACTATAGCATCTAAAATGAACATAATGGCTGCCCTGGAACTTTAACACCATTATATCCATAGTATAACATCTGAAATTAATATAAATTAATATAGTAGATGCCCTGTGACTATTATTATTACTATAATATCTATGCTATTTTATCCAAAACTAATATATAATACATGCCCTGTAGACTTTTGTAGTAAAATGATATCCATACTATAGTTCTCAATCTAATTCCTGCCCTATAGCCATTAATAGTAACATAACATCTATATTATAGCATCTTAAACTAATGTAATAGATGTTCCAGTTCTGTGATAATGTACTATCCATGCTATAGCATCTAAATTAATATAAAATGTGACCTGGGTCTTTAATTGAATGTGTTTTTTTTTTTTTTTTTTTTTTTTTTTGCGGTACTGGGGATCGAACTCAGGACCTTGTGCTTGTGAGGCAAGCACTCTACCAGCTGAACTATCTCCCCAGCCCTGAATGTGATATTCTTACTAAAGCATTCTAAACTTATATTAAAGTGACTTTTAATATTAGTATGATACCCACATTATAGCATTTAATACTAATATAATAGAGTCTTTTTGGCCCTTAATATTAATATAACATGTATACTGTACTATCTAAAATATAATAGCATGTGTGAGGCACTGGGTTTGATTCTCAGCACCACATATAAATAAATAAATAAAGGTCCATAAACAAATAAAAATATTTTAAAAATATAAAATGGTAAAATGTAATAGCTACCCCGCGACCTTTATTACAAATGTAAATCTACACTACAGCACCTCAAACAAATATAATAACTGCCCTGGGACCTTTAATGTTAATTTGACATTCATACTATACAATATAAAATAAATATAATAGCTTCCCCGTGCTCTTTACTATTAATATAATATCCATAGTATGGCATCAAAACTAATATAATAGCTGCTCTCTAGACTTCAACATTATATCCCTACTGTGTCCTCTAAAGCTAGTATAATAGCTTTCCTTTGTCCTTTATTATGAAGATAATACTCATCCTATAGAACTAAACTAAAAGAAGTTTCCCTGTGGCCTTTTATATTAATATAATACCTATAACATACCATCTAAAGCTGATAAAATATCTTCCATCTGGTCTTTAAAAAAATTTTTAAATTGTAGATGGACATAATACCTTTATTTTATTTATTTATTTTTATATGGTGCTGAGGATTGAATTCAGTGCCTCACACATACAAGGCAAGTGCTCCACTGTTGAGCTACCAGCCCTTCCATCTGGTCTTAAACACTAATGTTATATCCAAACTATAGGTTCTAAAAGTATTATAACAGCTGCCTTGAGGCCTCTAATCTAAGTGATATTCATATTACAGCATCAATACCTAATGTACTATCTGTCATGTGTTCTTTAATACTGTGGAAATATTCATGTTCTAGTATCCTAAAGTAACATAATAGCTGCCCTGTGACTTTCAACCTTAATATTCATACTATGGCATCTAAAGCTAATATTATAGCTGTTCTATGGCTTTTAACATCAATGTAGTATCAATACTACAGCATGTTTATATAATTGCTGCTCTGTGGTATTTAGTACTAATAATATCTATAAGATAGCACCTAAACTAATACTATACATGCTTTGTGGCCTTTAATATTAATATGATACTCATATTGTCACATCCAATACTAATGTAATAGCTGTGCTGTAGCATTTAATAACAAATAGTATCCATACTATAGCATCTAAAATAAATATAATAGCTGCCCATGGCCTTCATATTCATGTAATATGCATACAATAGCATCTTGGGTTAATATTGTCCTGTGACCTTAATGCTAACATGATAGCCATACATTAGCACCTACAACTGATAAAACAACTGCCTGTAATACCAATGCAATATGCATACTTTACTATCTAAAACTATTTTGATAGCTGACATATGACCTTTTAGACTTAATCTGTATCCACAGAATATCAGTAAAAACTAATATAATAGTTGACCTCTAGCCTTTGAATTAATATAATACTTATACAATAACATCTTAAACTAATAAAATAAGTGAACTTTGTCCTTTAATACTAATGTAAATGTATACTACAGCATCTTATACCAATATATTAGCTGCCCTGTGGCCTTTAATATTAATGTAGAATCCACGTACAAAATGTAATATAATAGTTCTCCTGTGACCTTTAATATTAATATAATATCCATACTATAGCATCTTAAAACTAATGTAATAACTGTCCTATGGTCTTCAATATTAATGTAATAATCATAGTATAGTATCATAAAGTAATATAATAGCTGCCCTGTGGCCTTTAATATTAATGTAATATTCATGGTATATGCCTTTAAAACTAATATAATAGCTGCCCAGAGGTGTTTAATACTAATGTGATATCCAAACTATAGTATCTAAAACCAATATAGTAACTGTGCTGTGGCCTTTAATACTAATGTGATATCCATACCAAAGCATCTAAAACTAATATGATAGCTGCACTATAGTATTTAATACTAATATGATATTCATAGCCTCTAAAACCAATGTAATAAATGTTCTGTGATCATTAATGTACCACCCTTTCTACAGCTTGTAAAACCTGATATCATAATTTCCTGGTGGATTTTAATTTTTATTTAATATCTGGACTCTAGCATCTGAGACTGATGAATAGGTGTTCTGTGGCCCTTAATATTAATATGATTTTCATATTATAGCCCCTTAAACTAACATAATATGTGTTTTGTGGCTGTTAAGCTAATATTCATATTAAAGTAGGTAAAATTAAAAACTAACTGCCCTGTTGACTTTAATACTAACATTATATCCATACTCAAGCAACTAAAAGTGACAAAATGGTTGACCTGGGGCCTTTAGTATGAATATGATATCCATACTAGAACATCTAAAACTGAAGTAATAACTGCCTTATAGTCTTTGATATTAATATGATATCCATACTGTAGAATCCAAAGCTACTATAATAACTTCTCTGTAACATTTATAATTAATATAATATCAGTATAATTTTAAAACCAATGTAATAGGTGCTGTGTGACTTTTAATTTTAATATAATATCCATACTATAGCATCCAATACTAATATAACTGTGGCCTTTATAATTAATATTATATCAATATTATAGATTTTAAAACTAATGTAGTAGGTACCCTGTGGACTTTAATATAATATCCATACTATAGCATCTAAATCTAATATACTAGCTGCATTATGACCTTTAATATTAACATGATTTCTATACTGTGGCATAGAAAACTGATAAAATAATGTCCTATGGCTTTTAATATTAAATAACACCTTTAATATAGTATCTAATACTTATATATAGCTTCCCTGTGGCCTTTAATATTAATATGATATAATACTAACTAAAATTAATAAAATAACTGCCCTGTTTCATTTATTATTAACAAAATATTCATACTGTGGCCTGGAAAACTAATAAAATACCTGTCCTGTGGCCTTTAACATTAATATAATATCCATAACATCATAACCAGAATGCATGTAATTGCTTCAATGTCACATCTCATGCTAATATGATGTCTGTAATATACCATCTAAAACTAATATAATAGCTGCACTGTGGCCTTTAATACCAATGTAATATCCATAGCATGGCATCTAAAATTAAAGTAGTAGGTACTCTGTGGCCTGTAATACTGATATCTCAAAACTGTAGCATCTGAAACTAATATAATACTTGCCCTGTGTCAACTAATACTAACATGATATCCATAATATACTATATAAAACTAATATAATAGTTCTCCTGTGGCCTTTAATATTACTGTGATATCCTACTGGAGCATCTAAAACTAAATACTTGCTGCACTTTTAATTGACGTAGTATCCATGCTGCAACTTCTTTTTTAAAATTTTTATTTGAAACTAGCTATCATGTGGCCTTTAACACTAACATCATATTCATACTATAGCATCTAAAAGTAATAAAATTAATAAAACAAGTGACCTGTTAATTTTGTACTAATATTATATCCATGTAATATAATTTAAGTATAAGATAATATCTTCCCCATGATCTTTAATAATAATGTGATATCCATGCTATAGCATCTAAAACAATTTGGACAGCTGCCCCATTGTCTTTAATATTAATATAATACCTATGTTATAGAATCTAAAACTAATATGGTAGCTGCCCTGTGGTCTTAAATAATAACAAAGTATCCATACTACAACATATTAAACTAATATAAGTTCTATGGCCTTTAATAAAAATGTGATATCCATAGTATAATATCTAATACTAATATAATAGCTGTCATGTGGCCTTTAATAGTAATGTCATATCCATACTATAGAATAAAAACTAATATAGTACTGCCCTGTGGCCAAAAATATTAAGATAATATCCATCCTTCTGCATATAATATGAATATAATATCTGCTCTTTGACCTTTATACTAATATAATGTCCGTAATATAGCATCTAAGTCTCAAAAAATAGCATCCCTGTAGCTCTTATCATATTATGATATCCAGAGTATAACACCTAAAACTGACATAATAGCTGCCCTGTTGCCTTAATACCCACATAATTGCTACATCCTATCATCTTAGTGTAATAAAATACCTGCCACGTGGCCTTTAGTAGTAATAAAATATCCACAGTATAGCAGTATATCCACAGTATATAAAATATAATTTAACTAATACTTTAGTTACCCTGTGGTCTTTGATATTAATATAATATCCAACCAGAGCAGCTAGTAAACAACAACTGCTCTATTGATGTCCTATCCATTCTATAGCATCTAATACTAAGTCATGTGGCTTTAATACTATTATTATATCCATGCCGTAGCATCTAAAAGTAATAAAGTAGCTGTACTGTGTCCTCTAACATTATTATAATATCCATGGTATAGCATTCAAAACTAATATGAGTTGTCTTGTAGACTTTTGTACTAAAATATATCCATAGTATAGCATCTCAAGCTAATATAAAAGAGATACCCTGTGGCCTTTAACATTAATGTGATATCCATACATTAGCATCTAGAAAAAATGAAAGTGTCTTGTGATCTTTGACTTAATGTAATATTCACATTATTACATCTTAAACTAATATGTGTCCTGTGGCCTTTAATACTATTATGTTATTTATACTATACCATCTAAATATAATATAAAAACTGACTTGAGGCCTTTTATACTAATACTATATATATAGCATACCACCTGAAACAAATATAATACTGCACTGTGATCTTAAAACTTATGTGATATTCATACTTTATCATCTAAAAGTAATGTAATATTTACCCTGTGGCCTTTATTATTAAAGTAAAATTCATACTATAACCTCTTAATCTAATATAATAGCTTTCCTGTGACCTTTAATATTATATAATATCTATATTATAGCATGTAAAACTAATAGCTTCCTTGTGGCCTTTCATATTAATATAGTATCCATACTGTGGCCTCTGATACTAATACAATAGCTGACCTTGACATTCAATAATGCTTATTGTGTGATGTCTAAAACAAATATAATAGCTGGTCTATGGCCTTCAATATTAATATAATATCCATAGTATAATTGATTCTTGTAACCTTTAATACTTATGTGATATCTGTATAGTAGCATCTAAATTAATATAACATCTGCCCTGTGGACGTTAATGCTAAAATAATGTTTATAATATGGCATTTAAAACTGAAATAATAGTTGCCCTGTGGCCTTTAATACTGATATAATATTACATATTGGAACTGATATAATGGCTTGCTCTGGCCTTTAATATATATCCATACTATGATATCAAAAACAGATAAAATAAGTTTTCTGTGACCTTTGATCTTAATATAATGTCCATAATAGATAAAACTAAAAACTAATATAATATATAAAACTAATATACTAAATGTCTTGTGACTATTATGCTAATATTATATATACTGTAGTATCTAAAATTAATATAATAAATTTATACTAATATGAGATTCACATTACAGCATCTAATACTGATATAATAGCTGCTGTTAGGTCTTTAGCACTAATTTGATAGCATTTAAACCTATTTATATAAATGTAATATAAATCTATAGTATGTTAAACTAACATAATAGCTGCCTTGTGGTATTTAACATTAATATAATATACATAGTATAGCATCTAGAATTAACACTATAGTGTCTTATGGATTTTAATACTAAAATGATATCTGTACTGTAACTTCTAATACTAATATAATAACTGTACTGTCTTTAATAGTAATATAATATCCATACTATAACATCTAAAATCAATATAATAGCTTCCCAGTGACTTTTACCATTGATGTAATATCCATGCTATAGTATCTTTACTAATATATAAGCTCTCCTCTGGCCTTTCATTAGTAATATGATGTCCATAATATAGCACTTGAAACTAATATGATAGCTATCTTTTGGCTTTATAACTATGTTAATATTCATACTATAACATCTCAAACAGATGTATTAGCTGCCCTGTAACCTCTAACATTAATATAGTTTCCATACTATAGCATACAACACTAATATAGTAGCTGTATGATGGCCTCTCTTACACTAAAAAACTAATAAAGTAGCTGCCATTTGGCTCTTAATGTTATATCCATACTATAGCATATAAAACTAATATAATTGCAGTAAAGACTTGGCTTATGAGGTTTCAAAGGAAAAGACTGTGTTGGAAATTGGATGAGAGACCATTCTTGTTACATTCTGACAAAGAAGTTGTCTGTGTATTTTGCCTATGTTCTGAGACTTTCTGTAAGACTGAATTGAAAGGTGATGGAGTAATTAATCTGGCAGAGGAGATTTCGAGGTAACACAGCATTCAGGCAGTGACATGAATATTGCTGGCAGCTTTTAACCAAGTTTACTGCAATAATGAGTATTGGAAAGCAGAGCAGAAAGAAAGAACACCTTGCAGTTTGGCCAGAAAAGTGTGAGTCAATCTGGGGCTAAGGAAGTTGTGATTGCTACAGACATTATAACCACTAAAGAGATGCTCGGTACCTTACCCAGAGACAATAGGAAAGAAGACTTGAGTGCATCTCAGAAATTGGCAAGACCATACCAATTTCAGGCTCAAAGTCTTAAAAATAGAAATTCCTTTGAGAAGAGACCACTGAGGCACCCTGCATGAAACTTCTTGCATTGCCTTACATGAGCTTTTAGGGGACACCTCATATCTACACCATAACATACCCAAGATAAATTTTAAAATAAGTTAAAAACCAATGGCTCAGGGTAGTTTTGTGGCCACTGCTGTGCAAGCAAATTGGACAGGAAGGTAGACCTTAAGATAGGAGAACCTGATTCCCTGAGCAGGCGGGACTGGCCAGTGGACCAGGAGTTCATCACCAGATGGTCCCAGTCCTCATGGGTTGGTGGCTGGAACAGCAACTTGTCATCTCAAGGCTCACTTCCTCCTTCTTTCCACAAGAGATCAGCAATGTGCTAAGATCATGGCTCTGGTGTGGTCACATGCCTGGACTAAGGGATTTCTAGGGAGGAGACAGAAGGGAGGCCACAGACCCCTACTGCTGTCTCTACTTCCCAGTGCAGGTGGGGAGCACACAAGTGACAGCTGAAGGCACTCCAGAAGGGAAGCTGCAGAGGTCAGCAAAGCAGAGGTGCTGAGGGGACCCTACGTGGTTCCACCTTGTCCAGTGTCGACCTGCTATGGCTCCTGTCTCTGTCCTATTTGATCTCACCTATTACATTATAACAAACCCCACCTGTTGTACTTGGGTGTGGATTGTGTCACGAACCTCAAAACCTTTAGGTAAAATGGCTTTTCCCCTGTTTTTCTTTTTTTTTCTATCAAAGAGCCTTCCTGCAAACTGTTATGAATTCAAGAGAAAAATGAGAGCCCGGCTTCCAGCCCTCCTTTGCCTGTCTCAACTCAGTCTGGTCACCTGCAGCTTTCCCCAGATCTATCAGCCAGCTGCTGGAGCACAAGGATGTGCCCATGACACCTGCAGACAGCTGGTACTGCCTGTCCTTGCAGGGGGTGTGTCCTTCCACTGGCTTCTCCAGGACGCTTGTGCTCTCCAGGCTGGGGACCCACCAGACCCCTGATGAACCCTGAGTCTGGCCACAGCATGGCAACTGCAGGCATAGATAGGTCGTGGCCTGAGGTCTGAAATTCAGGTTCAGAAGAGTAAGAGACCATGGTGGAGGTGGGGGTGGCCGCTGTCACTGCACAGCCTGCTTCCAGCGATCGAGGCATTCCTCCACTGTCTACTTTCAGGAAGGTGCCCTTAGCCCCCTGAAATGGAGGCATTGCTGCTGTGAGCACGGATCAACTTACAGCGAACAGTGATCATTCAGCCTGGGGTCCAGGACCCAGGCCTGTGTCCGGGACTGTCAGAGTGGATGATCTCCACCCAGTCCTGGGTGCAGGATTCTGTGATAGTGGACAGTATCCTCTAAATTCTGTATCCAGGGAGTCTGAGTGGACAGTGTGTACCTGTTCCTGTGTCCAGGACTCAGTCACAGTGGATATGTGCACCCACCCCAATGTGTAAATGATTCTCAGTCATAGTGGACTGTGTGTTCCTGGTCCAGTGCTCAGGATTCTTAGTCACAGTGCATCGTATGCACCCAGCTCTGCCCAGGACTCTCAGTCACAGTGGACCATGTGCACCTGGCTTTGTGTCCAGGAATCTCAGTCACAGTGGAAAATGTACAACCAGCCCTGTGTGTCCAGGACTCTCAGTCATAGTGGACTGTGTGTAACTGGTCAGGGGTTCAGGACTCTCAGAGCGGAGAGTGTGCACCCTGCCCTATTTGTCCAAGAGTGTCAGACACAGCGGACAGTGAGTACTCTGCCCTGTGTGTCAAGGAGTGTCAGACACAGTGGACAGTGAGCACTTGGTTCAGTGTGTCCAAGAGTGTCAGACACAGTGGCCAGTGTGCACTCTGTCCTATGTGTACAGGAGCATCAGACAGTGGACAGTGTGCACTCAGTTCGGTGTATCCAGGAGTGTCAGACACAGTGGACTGTATGCACTCTGCCCTCTGTGTCCAGGACTACCAGACACAGTGGACTGTATGCACTCTGCCCTCTGTGTCCAGGACTACCAGACACAGTGGACAGTGTGCACTCTGCCCTGTGAGTCCAGGTGTGTGAGACACAGTGGACAGTGTGCACTCTGTCCTGTGTGTCCAGGAGTGTCAACACAGTGGACAGTGTGCACTCTGCCCTGTGTGTCCAGGAGTGTCAGACACAGTGAACAGTGTGCACTCTGCCCTGTGTGTCCAGGAGTGTCAGACACAGTGGACAGTGTGCACTCTGCCCTGTCTGTCCAGGAGTGTCAGACACAGAGGACAGTGTGCACTCTGCCCTGTGTGTCCAGGAGTGTCAGACACAGTGGACAGTGTGCACTCTGCCCTGTGTGTCTGGAGTGTCACACGCAGTGGACAGTGTACACTCTGCCCTGTGTGTCCAGGAGTGTCAGACACAGTGGACAGTGAGCACCCTGCTCTGTGTGTCCAGGAGTGTCAGACACAGTGGACAGTGTGCACTCTGCCCTGTGTGTCCAGGAGTGTCAGACACAGTGGACAGTGTGCACTCTGCCCTCTGTGTCCAGGACTTCCAAGCACAGTCACAGTGTGATCTCTGCCCTCTGTGTCCAGGACTCTCAGACACAGTGGACAGTGTTCACCTAGCCTTGTGTGTCCAGGACTATCAGTCACTGGACAGTGTGCACCCAGATCTATGATCCAGGACTCTCAGTCAAAGTGAACAGTGTGCACCCTGCCCTGTGTCCTGAACTGTGAGGCACAGTGGACAGTGTGTACACTATCCTTTGATTTTAGGATTTTCAGTCCCAGTGGATGATAGGTACCCAGTCCTGTGTATCGGGACTCTCACTCAATGGAAGGCTCCACCCAGTCCTGTGTTTAGGACTCTGCTGCAGTGGACAACATTATCCCAGTCCTTTGTCCAGGACTCTGAATCACATTAGACAGTAGGTACCCAGCCAAATATATACAGGATTCTCAAAGTGGACAGACTCTCTCTGGCCCTGTGTCCAGGACTGTCTATAGTAGTCAGTGTGCATCCAGTCCTATGTGGCAGTAGATCCACCCAGCCTTGTGTGTCCAGGGTTCTGTCACATTGGACAGTGTGCTCCTGGTCCTGTGTTCAGGAATCTTACATTGGACAGTGTGCCCCCAGTCCTGCATCCAAGACTCTACTGTAGTGGACAATATCCTCCCAGTCTTGTGTCCAGAACTCTCAGTAACAGTGGGTAGTGTGCCCCTGGTCCTGTGTTCAAGAATCTCACATTGGAGAATGTGCACCCAGCCCTGTATCCAAGACTACTGCAGTAGACAACATCTTCATCTTGTGTCCAGAACTCTCAGTGGACAGTGTGCATCTGGTCCTGTGTGTCTATGACTCCAGGACCCTGTCACAGTTGATAGTGTGCACCCAACCCTGTGTGTCCAGGACCCTGTCACAGTGCACAGTGTTCTGGTCCTGCAGTTCCAGACATATTCTCCTGGCACGATTTCTCCCTCATTGTACCCACAGGATGTCCCCATGGGGGTGGACAGCAAAGCCCATATCCTCTGGGAGAAAAGTTGAGTGGCGTAATATGGGGACAGATGTGGCTGCCTAGAATCCAGGGCTGGAAGTGATGACATCGTCCACATTCTTCCTCATGGACCTCAACTGCCTGGAATCAGGGAGGTGGGAGGGCATCAGGCAGACACAGGCAGGGCCTCAGGGAAGCCAGGAGGGAAGAGATTTGTATTGGGTTAGGGTTGAGTTTGGATGGAGACTTGGTTTAGGATAAAGTTAGTGTTTAGAGCTTACCCAGCAAGAATGAGGCCTCCACTTTCCCTCTGACAAAATGGCTGCATCCAGCCTGAATCCACAACTCCTATTCTGCACCAGAGCCCTGCTGCTTCCAGTGTAGATATGAGGGAGCAAAGTGAGTCCTAAGTCAACTGAGTGTAGATAGGAGAAAACCATGTCCTCAGTCAGTAGGATGTAGAGTAGGAGGAAACTGTGTCCTGAGTCAGCTGAGTGTAGACATAAGAAAACCTAGTCCAGTGAGTGTAGATAGTAGGAAACCAAATCCTGAGTGTAGAGAGGAGGAAAATGTGTTCTGAGTCAGTTGAGTGTGTATTGAAAGTGGATACTCTGTCCTTACCTAACCCTAACCTTGTCCACAATGAGTGTCCTGAGTCAGATGAGTAGACAAGAGGAAACCATGTCCTGGGTCAGCTCAGTGTATACAGCAGGAAACTGTCCTGATTGTGGTGAGGGCAGATGGTAGAAACTGTTCAGAGTCAGCCAAGTGTAGACAGGAGGTGTAATGCCCAAGTCGACGAGTCCCTCAAAGACCACCAGGAAGCCAGAATTCAATGCAAGCGCAAAAGGATCAGTTTATTCAAGCAGCTGCTCGGGCACTCGACATAGACCAGCTTAGCAGTCCATGCTGAGTACCCCGAGCACAAATTTACAAGCTGTTTTATACACTTCAGACAAAGGGACTGTTTCTGGAGGGTTTGTGTCCTTGTTTGCATATCAGGATATGTTTTGGCTGCCAAGTTTTAGTCATCATAGTAACCACTGGTCTATATGAGGTCAGCGGTGAGGTCAGCTCGACCACAGTTGAGAGGATCCCCCATTACCCCTAGCAACAGCCTAAATTAGCTGCCAAGTCATCCTGTTATCTAGCTAGGCTAACTTCAGCTCATCTGGAGCTTTTCATTTTTAACCCCTTTTTGGCATCAGCAGCTCTGGCCACTTTTTAAGTTAACTCATTGGGGCCCTTATATTGAGAACCATGTTCTGAGTCTACTGAGTGTAGAAAGGAGGAAACTGCATGCTTAGCTGAGTATAGATAGGAGGAGAAAGGTCTGTCATGCAGTATCTGAGTGTAGACAGTAGGACACTATATCCTGAGTCTGCTGAGTGTAGTCAGGAGGAGGGCTCTGTGTCCAGAGTGTTCTGAGTGTAGACAGGAGGGCACCATGTCCTGAGTTTACTGAGTGTAGACAGGAGCAGGAAATGCACTGATTCAGCTTCGTGTAGTTAGAAGGAAACTGTCCTCAGTCTTCTGAGTGAAGACAGGCAGGGGACATTGTCCTGGGGGCACACAGCACTGTGGCCCTGCCAGGACTCTAGGCTCTGTGCCCCTGAGCTCCATCAGACCTCCTGTGAGGGGTGTTGGCTGGGTACTTCTTCAGGGAGGCTCCCTGTGGGACCACACAGGCTCTCAGATATGTCCTCTTCCTGCTCCACATAGTGACCATAGCAGTGAACAGCACTTCCTTGTGGCTGTTTTCATGCTGCATCTGAACCTGACTGACCCTAAAGGGGCACTCTTAAGGACTGAGCTCAACACTGTGAAGTCCAGCACACTGGGTCTCCTCATGCATAAAGGATCTGCAAATACCCTTGGCCCTTTCACACAGGCAGCTGCAGGGTCTCTTTAGGTAAAGCACTTTGAAGTTTGCTTGTTTGAAGTGTTTTAAGGGGTAGCAGGCAAGTCAGGAAAGTATTTTAAAAGTCCCAGAACATGTTGTTCCTCTGATAACCCTCACAGCTACCTGAGTAAAGAACCAAGTCAGTCAAGTCCTGCAGATGTCCCTACCAGCTCTCCTTCACACCTACCTCCAGGAAAGGAGACCAGAGTCGACCCCTTGGGCTGCATGCAGGTGACCAGTGACTGGTGCAGCTTGGGTTTGGAGGGTCTTTCCTCTCTCCAGTAATATCCCAGAGTCTCCACTTGCACCTCTCCCCAGCCAGAGCTTCCAGGTGTTGCTCTCCTGGGCTCACCAAGCCTCTGGGATCCTGGGGTCTCTGGCCATCTCTGAGCTCCTCACTAATTCCACCAGCACTGGGAAAGGTGGTGCCCAATAGAGACCTTGGCAGTCAGTTCACCTGGTCTGTCTGTGTGCCAGTCCCTGAGGACCCTGGCCTGTACCACTCTGCACCAAGCCCCCTCCTCTGGCCCCCAACCTCCAGGTACTCCATGGTCACTCCCCATGCCCCCAGATCCCCACCCATTCTGGGCTCTTCCTGTTGCCCCTCCTCTGTCCCAGGCTTTCCTAGTCACCCACTACTTCACTCCTTCCCCTGTTCTACCCTGTTCCAGGCCCTCCTCAGTCCTACCACCCACGGGCTCACCAGGTCCCACAGCCTGACTGTTGCTCCAGACCTGCTTACCTCCTGTGGCCCTCCCAGTAGCCAGGGCCTCTGGGTGGTTCCTACACCCTCCACCCTTTCTTTGCCCCTGATTCCATCAACCTCCCTGCCTAACATCAGTTCTTTCCTCCCCTTTTGACTATTTCCTGAGTGCACTTAAGGGCACTCAGCTCTCCCAGTCATCTTCAGCCCTCTCCCTATATCCTTAGGCCTTCGGAGACCACTTAGTTTCTCCCTGTCCTCTTTTGTCCCTATCTTTGACTATTGCTCTTTCTTTCCACCCTCTGTCCACCTGGTGCACATTTCAGACCCTAGGATCCACTGCTTTTCACTGCTTGTGTTATTCTGGGCCTTGGCTGAAATCCCACCTTCTGGAGGAGACTCCGCTGACCGTGCAGGTGTCATTTCTGTGCACCTTGAGGAGTGCACTCTGCTCGCCAGCTTCACTCAGACCCAGCAAGCTCTGGAGCTATCTGCACAGGTCCCTGCGAGCCCAAATGTAGCAAGAGCCAACACTTGATGACCCATCATCTGATGTCGGAACAGGTTCCTCAGCTTCCACACTCCCCAGCTGACGTCTGATCACCCTGATAGTTCATCACATTCCTCTCCCCCCTCAGGTGATGTCTAATCACCCCAATATCTGACCAGATTTCACCCTCACCAGGTGGAGTCCAACCACCCTATATCTGACCAGACTCCTCACCCTCTCAAGGTGATCTCCAATGATGATATCTGAGCAGAATCCTCCCCATACCCAGATGATGTACAATCAATCGTCCCAATATCTGACCGAACTCCTAACACCCCCATGTGAAGTCCAATCACTCTGATATCTGACCAGACTCCTCAGCCTCCAAGGTGATATCTGATCACCCCCAAATCTGATCATTTTGGGGGTGCCAGCCCTATGTCCACACTGACTGTGGTGAGAGTAAACAGCCCAATTGTCTAGGGTGCTGGCTGATTGCAAGGGTGACTGGAATTGCTGAGCCAGTGCCATGAGGTGCCTCATTTGGAAACAATATGAACCTGTGTCCCCCATTGTCCCCATTGAGGACCCCCACTCTTCCCTTAGTCCCTGAGCTCCAATCAGTGATCTTGTTTTGGCAGAACTCAGCTTCCCCTCTACCCTGGTTTGTGGGTTTCCTTACAGCTTAGCCCCCAGGCAGATGAAGGGCAAGAAGACTGAGGGTCCAGGTCTGCTCCCTTACCTCCAGGGACCACAGGTATCATTGGACCATTAATAGCCCTGACCTGTAGCTTGTGTCCTGCCTTGATGTTCTCACTCTGGAAAGCATGACACCCTTGGGCTGGGAGGATGGCATGGGCTAGGGGTCATCCCACCAGGTCACAACAGGTCCCTTAAAGCAGAATAGCTTCTGGTCTCACCCCAGCCCACTGTGTGACCAAGCCTGGTAGGTTGCCCCTCAGTTCCAACTGGTGTCCCTGCAGTGGGTGCAGCTTCCTTCAGTGCCTGTCTTAGACTTAGAGAGTCTTCTAGGACTGGGTATTGCGCTGAATGTGCAGATCAAACTTGAGAGAATTCCATCTTAACATTGAGTCCAACAATCCTGATCAAAGAGTATCTGTGCATGAATTTATGTTTAATTTTATTTCTTTATACTTTGTTTCAAGTTTTTCTGAAAATACAATTGTACTTTAAGATATATTTAAGGACTTCAGTTTGGGGAGATGCTATTATAAATGAAAATGCTTTAAAATTTTCTTACTCTAGTTTTCAAAGTCCAATATTTCCTGTGTATTATTGCTGATACACAGGAAGTCAAAGGACCTTTGTCTACTGGCATTGTACTTTGCTTCTTGCTATATCCACCCATTCTGATCAAGGCATGGGATGGTGGGCTCTATTTCTGCTTCATTTCTAAAATGACCTGGAATAATCAGAACAATGTCTTCCAGAGCTTCACTGGGACTGCCACATGGGGGCGCAGGGTCACCACTGAACAGTGAGTGGGGAGTGTCCTGCTCTGCCCACAGGTCAGCAGGCAACAAATGGAGCCACTTTTCCTGACCCCCTTGAGGCTCCCTCTTGCCAGTAGTGTGGATTAGGATTGTGGGTAATGTTGTCCCAGGTTTGCCTGCTCATTGTAGGGACCCAGGAGCTTCCACCCCCTTAGGATTTGCCCACACACTTTTGCCTGGAGTCACATGGAAGCTGCTTGTCCTGGTACCCTGAGGATTCTCAGCAGTGTTAGGGACAGGGTTAGTGCAAAGGCTAGGGTTAAGATTGGCAATTTGCTTACTATCTGCTGAGGATCCTGATGGCTTCTGTCACATAGAATTGTGGGTAATGTCGTCCTGTGTTTTGTCTTCTCACCAAGTGGAGACCCTGGGGACTTCCAGTCCTTGGCACTGTGGGTCACAGTTCTGGATTTTGCCTACTCACATTTTCTGAGAGTTCCATGGAAGCTGAAGGTCAGATTACCCTGATAATGTGAGGATTCTCAGCAGTGTTAGTGTTAGGGTTAATATTAGGACAAGGGCTCGGGTAGGGTTAATATTTTGCCAGCTCTCTTTTGGGGATCCTGGAAGCTTCTGCCAATTAGGGTTCTGAATAATGTAATTCTGAATTTTGCTCACTGATCTCTGCCAGGAGTCCCATGGAAGCTGAAGGCCACATGCTTACCCTGATATCCTGAGGATTCTGAGTAGTTTTAGGGTCAGGTCAAAGGCTATGGTAGGTTTAGCATTTGGCAGGTTGTCTGCTGGGATCCTGGCTGCTTCCACTACTTAGCACTGTGGGTAACGTAGTCTTGTGATTAGCCCACTCACTGTGGAGATTCTTCATCCTTGGGAATGGGGGTAACGCTGTCTGTGTTTTGTCTGCCCACTGCTCTAGGAGGGGGAAACTCTGGTGATTTCTATCAGTTGGCATCATGGGTAATGTAGTTCTGAGTTCTGTCCCCTTACCTCTGACAGGAGTCCCATGGAAGCTGAAAGTCACACACCCTGGTGCCCTGAGGATTATGTCTATTGTAGATTTAATGTTTGTTGGTTTGTTTGTTTTGGTACTGGGATTAAACCCAAGGCACTTAACCACCAAGCCACATCCCCAACCCTTTTTCTTTTGAGACAGGGTCTTGTTAAGTTGCCTAGGGCCTCACTAAGTTGCTGAGGCCAGCTTTGAACTTGGGATCCTCCAGCCTCAGCCTCCCAAGCTGCTGTTATTACAGGTGTACAACATTTAGTGTTTTGCCGATTGTCTGCTGAGGATTCTGGTGGTTCCTGCCATTTAGAATTGTGAGTATTGTAGTCCTATGATAAGTCCACTCTCTGTGAGTAATTCTAGAAAATTCTTCCCCTCTGGGAATGTGGGTCATGTAGTCCTGCATTTTGCCCACTCACTACTAGGGGAGGACCCAGGTAACTTCTATACCTTGGCATCATGGCTAACCTAGTTCTGAGTTTTGCCCACACATCTCTGCTATTAGTCACATGAAGCTGAAAGTCACATGCTTGCCCGGGCACACTGAGGATTCTGAGCAGTGTTAGGCTAGAATTAGAGCACGGGCTAGGGTTTGGGTGAGTATTTGCCCTTTGCTGAAACTGTTTACATTTTTTTCTTATTCTTGTTTTTAAATTCCATTTTTCCTATACATTATTGCTTTTAGATAATTCAATTGACTTTTTCCTATCAACCATGTATTTTACTTCTTGTTACCTTTATCCATTATGATCAAACATGGGATGGAGTATTCTTTTGCTGCTTGATTTCCAAAACTACGGCTTAGAAAAATCAGAACCATGAATTTCAGAACTTCACCAGAACTGCCACAAGGGGGCGCAGGGGCACTGTTGAACAGTGAGTACTGAGCACTGAACTTCAGCTGCCCATAAGGGTGACCAAGGGTGCTTAGAGTAACTTTTTCTGATCCCCTTGAATCATCTTGCCAGAAATGGGTGTTCTGTGCCCACAGCAAGCTTCATTCTCAGGACTTACCTGGGGAAATGCCATGGCTGGGTCACGTGGGGTCTATGTCCACAGTGAGGTAACCCTAACCCAAACCTTCAAGACCTGCCCTAGCCCTCACCTGTGTGATGCAACAGAGAAGAGACCATGACTGTGGATACCTTGGGCCTATGGCTGTGGTGAGAAAAGCTTCCTTCACCTTGGGAACCACACAGGGAGCTGCTGTAGCTGGGGACACCAGGGGGCTATGTCCACAGTGAAGTAACCCTAACCTTAACCTTGGGACCCACCTAGGAAGAGACTGTGTCTGAAGACACCTTGAAGCCATTGCTGTTGTGGCAGAGACCCCTTGGTACCCTCACCGGGAGATGCCTTGCCTAGGGACCATGTGTACTGTGAGATTTCTTCTTGGCATCTACATGTGGAGATGACATTATGGTTTGGGGATGACTGGAGTCAATCTGAGGAAGAGGTGGTGAAGAATGAGGAAAACGCTATTATTTGCTATCCCATGAACTGAGGAAGAAGCTCTGCTATTTTTTTTACTTTCTTTTTTTAAAATTTATTTTTATTGTAAACAAATGGGATACATGTTGTTTCTGTTTGTACCTGGAGTAACAGTATACCATTTGTGTAATCATTCATCTACATAGGGTAATGGTTTTTGATTCATTCTGTTATTTTTTCCTTCCCCCACCTCTCCCACCCCTCATCCTTCTATACAGTCCCTCCTTCCTCCATTCTTGCCCCCCTCCCACCCCCCATTATGTGTCATCATCCGCTTATCAGTGAGATCATTCGTCCTTTGGATTTTTGAGATTGGCTTACCTCACTTAGCATGATATTCTCCAATTTCATCCATTTGCCTGCAAATGCCACAATTTTATTATTCTTTATAGCTGGGTAATATTCCATTGTGTATATATATATATATATATATATATATATATATATCATAGTTTCTTTATCCATTCATCAATTGAATTACATCTAGGTTGGCTATTGAGCAGCTATGAACATCGATGTGGCTGTATCTCTGTAGTATGCAGTGTGGAGATTCCTCAGAAAGCTTGGGATGGAAACACCGTTTGACCCAGCTATCCCACTCCTTGGCCTATACCCAAAGGACTTAAAATCAGCATACTACAGAGATACAGCCACATTGATGTTCATAGCTGCTCAATTCACAATAGCCAGATTGTGGAACCAAAAATTTTCGAGGTAGGGGCAGAAGTTCCCTGGGTTCTGCACAAAGAACAAGCAAAATACTGGACTACATACCCACAATCCACAGGGTCAGGAGGCAGCTCACAGGAGCACTCCCCCATCGTAAACTGGCTAAATGCTGGACTACATTACCCACAGTCCTCAGGGGCAGATAATTGCAGAAGAATTTCTTCCACCACTTCCCACAAGTAGGTAAAATTCTGGACTAAATGACCTACAATCCTAAAGGAGTTGAAGCTCCCAGCATAGCCCATGAAGAAGTACCAAAATGCTGAACTACATTACAAGTATCAGGATTAGAGTTAGGGTTCAGGTTTGGCTGGCTGGGGGGGGGGGGAATTCTGGGAGGATTATGGGTGATGTAGTCCTGGATTATACCCACACACCTCTGCCAGGAGACACACAGAAGCTGAATTCTACAAGCTTGCCCTCATACTCATACTCTGAGGATTCTGAGTAATTTTAGGGTTAGAGGTAGGGTCAGGCAAAGATTACCTGCAGGGCTAGGTTTAGTGAGATTGACAAAACCAAAGGGTTTCCTTGCATTTCTGCCACTAAGGACCATGGGTAGTACAGTCAGGTTTTCCACGCACACCAAACATCCTGGAAATTCCCCCCCTTAGGATTATGGGAAATGTAGTGCCAGTATTTATCACTCACTGCTTGGTATTCTGGGAGCCCCTCCTGTAAGGATTGTGGGTGAAATAGTCATGGGTTTACAGTTCACTTTGAGGAATTCTGGGAACTTCCTCTGCCCCTCCCCAGAATTGTGGGTAATGTAGTCCCCCATTTTACACTAACTGGGGAATTGTGGGGGCCTCCACCCCTATTAGCATTGTGGTTAATGTAGTCCCATGACTTGTCCTTCCCATTCAGAAGATCCTGGGACTTCCTCCCCCTTAGGATTATGGGCAACGTAGTCCCAACATTCACCCGATTACCCTTTGGTATTCTGAGAGCCCCCTCCTCAAAGGATTGTGGGTGAAACAGTCATGGACTTACAGCTTACTTTGGGGAATTCTGGGAACTTCCTCCTCCCCATAGAATTATGGGTCATGAAATCCCATGTCTTTTCACTGTGAGGAATTGTGGAAGCTTCAGCCCCCATTAGAATTGTGCGTAATGTTTCATGAATTTTCTTCTCTGTGCAAAGGATCCTGGGAACTTCCTCCCGCTTTGGATTATGGGTAATGTAGTTCCAACATTTGCCTGCTCTTGGCTAGGTTTTCTCAGAGCCTCCTAGCTAGATTGTGGTAATGTAGATTGTGGGTAATGTAGCCCCATGTCTTGCCCTCTCCATGCAAATGATTCTGCGAACTTCCTCCCCCATAGAATTGTGGTCATGTAGTTCCATGATTTATCTCCTCTGTGCAATGTATCCTGGTAACTTCCTCTCCTTAGGGCTTATGAATGACATAGTTCTAACATTTGTCTGCTCTCCACTGGGTATTCTTTGGGCCTCCTCCCCTAAGGATGGTGGGTGCATACCACTCCCTTTGGGGGCTTCTGGGAACTTCCACCCTTAGACTTGTGGGTAATGTGTAAGATCGGGTGGGTCTCGGCGGGCTTGGCAGGCACAATTAGCAGCCAAATAAAATGGGACAGAAAGTGGCCAGAGCAAGCTTTATTGGAATTTGGCTCTTGGGCAAAATTCCCAGACCCCCAGGGGTATAGGGACCCAGAGAAAATTGCGTGTGGAGATCCAAGATGGCGGACTAGAGGGAGGCTGCGTTCCTTGTCACTCCGTAATGCTGGATTTAAGCAGAGAATATCTGTTTCTTGGTGAGGCAGTTTTTGCTGCTTATCGATCCCCTGGTGTTTACCCATTTATCTGCTGTGATGGCCTGCAGTCTGCCAGCATATTGACACCTTTTTTGAGAGCAGATTGCTCACTGTCAGGCGTCTATCAGCTGCCATTTGCCTGCCTCTCGCCTGTCCATCGTCTGCCTTACTCCTATCCATCACCCAACACTTGAGGTTCACCTCCTGATCATCTGACAACAGTCAGCAAACTGCCAAATGCCAGTGGAGCACCAGCTGTCTGCTGCTGCCTGGAAGTTCAGTTACAGTACCAGCAGGTTTGATTACAAGTGGCTGCTGCCATTTTGAGAGAACAGCCAGGCCCCATAGAACCCCTGGCCGGACTGACTGAGTCCCATCTCCAGGATCCCTCAGCCCGACCAATCACTCCATGCCTCTGGGGCCCTCATATCAACTGACTGCTCCCTGCTGCCAGAACCCCCAGGCCAACTGACTGCACCCTATCACCGGGACCCCAGACGGACTGGTTGCATCCATCCTCCAGGATCCCACAACCACACCAAACACACGGGACCTCCAGGACCACTGCGGGACCAACTGCATCCCGTCTCCAGGACCTCCAGCTGACCATGTCCACCCCTGAGCTGCAGCTCCCCATTTACCAACATATTTCAAGCCAGAGCAGCCATCTTAGATAATCCTGGAAGCCATATCTCTGATCTGTGGGTGGGGCAAATCCCATCTTGAGATGCCTGCTGGAGGCTTGAAGCTGATTGTCAGGTACTTCTTATGCAGCAGGCTGCTTAAAACTGGGAGGATTCATTAGTTTATAACTGCTATATAGTAGATTTTCTTTTTTCTCCTTTTTTTAAAAAAAATTAAGTTTTTATTTCTTTACTTTTCTTGCTCTCTTTTCCTTTTGTTTACCTGTTCCCTTAGAGTCTCTTTCTCCTTCTTTTGCATGCTAACATCCGATTTCTTTTGATTACACTCTCACCCTTTCTATTTTCTAGAACCTCTGTATATTATTTTCTTATCCCATTAATAGCCACATTCTACATCCCTCTGCATCCTCTTTGTCCTCCATTAGAAACTGCAGGCCTTCTTGCAAATCCGTTTGTTTCACTGAAGATAATATTTGAACACATTCTGTGTATTATGGACAGTTTTGTTATTGTCCTCATAGGGGCTATTTGGTCTAGGATTGTATAGTGTCTGATTTGGGCACTGCTAATATTGATCTCCCCTTAAAAAAAGGGTTTTGGAAACCTATAGGGCCACTATAAGCCTATAGGGGAAAATCTGCAATACCCCAGATCTGCACTGCTAGAGGGGAAGATACATGAACAACATGAAAAAACAAGGGAAGAAAATGATCCAAACAAATCTAGATTCTATAGTAATAAAATCCAATGACAGTATGTTAGAAGAAATGTCAGAAAAGGACTTCAGATTATACATGATTAAGATGATTTGCGAAGCAAAGGATGAGATAAGAGAGCAAATGCAGGCAATGAATGATAATACCAATAAGCTGAAAGAGCACCTGCAGGAAGCAAAAGATCATGTCAACAAAGAGATAGAGATTCTCAAAAAAAAAAAAAAAAAAAAAAAAAACCAAACGGAAATCCTTGAAATGAAGGAGACAATAAACCAAATAAAAAACTCAATGGAAAGCATCACCAACAGACTAGACCACTTGGAAGACAGAACCTCAGACAATGAGGACAAAATATTTAATCTTGAAAATAAAGTTGTCCAAACAGAGAAGATAGTAAGAAATCATGAGCAGAATCTCCAAGAACTATGGGACATCATGAAAAGACCAAATTTAAGAATTATCAGGATTGAGGAAGGCACAGAGATACAAAACAAAGGAATGAACAACCTATTCAATGAAATAATATCAGAAAATTTCCCAAATCTGAAGAATGAAATGGATAATCAAATACAAGAGGCTTACAGAACACCAAATGCACAGAATCACAACAGATCCACACCAAGGCAAATGATAATGAAAATGCCTAACATTCAAAATAAAGATAGGATTTTGAAGGCCGTGAGAGAAAAGCATCAGATTATATATAGGGGGAGACCAATACGGATAGCAGCAGACTTCTCAACCCAGACTCTAAAAGCTAGAAGGGCCTGGAACAACATATTTCAAGCTCTGAAAGAACATGGTTGCCAACCAAGAATCCTATACTCAGCAAAACTAACCTTCAGATTTGAAGATGAAATAAAATCCTTCCATGATAAACAAAAGTTAAAAGAATTTACAAATAGAAAGCCTGCACTACAGAATGCTCTCAACAATATATTCCATGAGGAGGAAATGAAAAACAACAATGTAGGTTAGCAAAGGGAGGAACTACCTTAGAGAAAAACCACTCAAAGGAGAAATCAAGCCAACTTAAAAACCAAAAATAAGCCAAATGACTGGGAATACAAATCATTTCTCAATAATAACCCTGAACGTTAATGGCCTAAACTCATCAATCAAAAGACATAGACTGGCGGAATGGATTAAAAAGAAAGACCCAACAATATACTGCCTGCAAGAGACTCATCTCATAGAAAAAGACATCCACAGACTAAAGGTGAAAGGATGAGAAAAAAACCTACCACGCACATGGACCCAGTAAAAAAGCGGGGGTTGCCATCCTTATATTAGATAAGGTGGACTTCAAGCCAAAGTTAGTCAGAAGGGATAAAGAAGGACATTTCATACTGCTTAAGGGAACCATAAATCAGGAAGACATAACGATAGTAAATATCTATGCCCCAAACAATGGTGCATCCTTGTACATCAAACAAATCCTTCTCAATTTCAAGAATCACATAGACCACAACACAATAATTCTGGGTGACTTTAATGCACCGCTGTCACCACTAGATAGATCTTCCAAACAAAGTGCAACCAAAGAAACCATAGAACTCAATAACACAATCAATAACCTAGACTTAATAGACATATATAGAATATTCCATCCATCAATGAGCGGATACACTTTCTTCTCAGCAGCACATGGAACCTTCTTGAAAATAGACCATATGTTATGCCACAAAGCAGCCCTTAGGAAATGCAAAAAAATAGAGATACTGCCTTGTGTTCTATCAGGTCATAATGGACTGAGAGTAGAAATCAATGACAAAGTAAAAAAAGGAAATTATTCCAACACTTGGAGACTAAATAATATGCTATTGAATGAAACATGGATAACAAAAAACATCAGGGAGGAGATTAAAAAATTCTTAGAGGTCAATGAGAATGATGATACAACATATCAAAATCTCTGGGACACTATGAAAGCGGTACTAAGAGGAAAATTCATTGCATGGAGCACATTCCAGAAAAGAATGAAAAGTCAACAACTAAATGACCTAACATTACAGCTCAAAGCCCTAGAAAAAGAAGAACAGAATAATAGCAAAAGTAGAAGACAGGAAATCATTAAAATCAGAGCTGAAATCAATGAAATTGAAACAAAGGAAACTATTCAAAAAATTGATAAAACAAAAAGTTGGTTCTTTGAGAAAGTAAACAAAATAGACAAACCCTTAGCCACACTAACAAAGAGAAGGAGAGAGAAGACTCAAATTACTAAAATACATAATGCAAAAGGAAATATCACAACAGACACCACTGAGATACAGAACATAATGAGAAGCTACTTTGAAAATCTGTATTCCAACAAAATAGAAAGTACCAAAGACATTGACAAATTTCTATAGACATATGCTCCTCCCAAACTGAACCAGAAGGACATACACGATTTAAACAGATCAATATCAAGCAATGAAATAGAAGAAGCCATTAAAAATCTACCATCCAAGAAAAGCCCAGGACAAGACGGATTCTCAGCCGAGTTCTACAAGACCTTCAAAGAAGAACTCATTCCAATACTTCTCAAAGTATTCCAGGAAATAGAAAAGGAGGGTACCCTACCAAACTAATTCTATGAAGCTAATATCACCCTCATACCCAAACCAGGAAAAGACAAATCAAGGAAAGAACATTTTAGACCAATATCCTTGATGAATATAGATGCAAAATCCTTAACAAAATATTGGCAAAGTGTATCCAAAATCATATGAAGAAAATTGTGCCCCACGATCAAGTGGGGTTCATTACTGGAATGCAAGGATGGTTCAACATTCGTAAATCAATAAACGTAATCCATCATGTCAATAGACTTAAGGATAAGAATCATATGGTTATTTCAATTGATGCAGAAAAAGCGTTTGACAAAATAAAACACCCTTTCATTGTCAAAACACTAGAAAAAATAGGGATAGTAGGAACATACCTGAACATTGTAAAGGCTATTTATGCTAAGCCCATGGCCAATATCATTCTTAATGGAGAAAAACTGAAACCATTCCCTTTAAAAACGGGAACAAGACAGGGATGTCCTCTTTCACCACTTTTATTCAACATTGTCCTCGAAACTCTAGCCAGAGCAATTAGGCAGACTAAAGAAATTAAAGGGATATGAATAGGAAAAGAGGAACTTAAGCTGTCACTATTTGCGGATGACATGATTCTATATTTAGAGGATCCAAAAACCTCCTCCAGAAAACTTCTAGACCTCATCAATGAATTCAGCAAAATAGCAGGCTATAAAATCAACACGCATAAATCCAAAGCATTTTTATATGCAAGCGATGAAACAGCTGAAAGGGAAATGAGGAAAACAACTCCATTTGCAATAGTGTCAAAAAAAAAAAATAAAATAAAATACTGGGCATCCATCTAACCAGAGTTCTGATGTTGCTTTCATTAGACCCATTTAATTGATGCAGCAACAACATTCTTTTAGGAAGAGGTGTATTCCCCTTTGTCTGCTGTCAGATCGAGTGCTCAACAGTTCTGCAAGGAAACTTGAGCAATAAATGTTATTCATCTTTGCAGGGATGTCAGGGGGCAGCAGATGCCTCTACTGTCTTCTGGAGTTGCTGTTCTAGCTCTTGGTTGGCAGTGACTGCATAACCAAGTCCTCTTGTTGGTGTAACCTGTGTTTAGTAGAGATCTCTATATTTCTGTGACTTAAGGACTAGATACTCATACTAGCAAGCCTAGATTAAACCTACCTATGTAGTTTAGGAGGATCTGCAGGCCTTAAACTGACTAAAAACTCCTGATTTTGGCAGTTTTTCTGGATGGTTAGTAGGTACATCTGCCTAAGAATTTCTCTCTTGTAGCTTCCAGTCTTTATTTATTCTAGGGGGGGTTAACACAAGTGTACATTTTAGGTTGCATTTAACTATTGTTTCTCTTAAATGCCAAAGAATGGCTATATTTTGGTTTTAACTGTTTTGTTAGGTGTCTAAGATCAAGCTGGTCAAATTGACCTGTTACTGACTTTTCTTGGCCTCTGTATTTAATCTCAATTTCTATATTTGATCTTAACCATCCAGCAAGTTAATCTCACCAGTCATAAATTTAGAGTTCTGGGCTTTAACTTCAATGTCTATGACTTTACAGTTATTCACCCCCTTTTATCTAATTCTGGTTTACATTATCTGTCCTATCAGTGATGCCTTACTATTTCAAGTTAATTTACAGTGTTTTTTCTTGAAGCAATACTTCTGCAAAAATTAATCAGGCAACAGAGTTTACAAGGAAAATACAAAATGGAATCACCAACAGTAAAACATTCAGTTTGTGCAATAGGTATCCTGAATTCTGGCTGAGGTATTCATTATATCCCCTGTTTGAGATCACAGTAATCTTTACAGCAAACATCACACTTTTGAACACAACTTTAAATGAATTAAAGTCTGGCTTATTTTGGAGCCATTCTAGCATGCAGCCAGGTGAGGCAGAGCCTTATTTCAGATAAGGTGGGGCTTTTCACAAAACATAGATTTTGAAGATTAAGCAGAGATCAGATGGAGCTCTGTTCTCTGACAGAAATGCAGTTCTAAAGAGTTACATCAGCCATCTTTATATATGTCTTCTTATCAGGTTAATGATTATGTAAGCATTATTCTTTGTTTTCACAAAAGTTACAGAGACTAGGACATCTATGTAACTTTTCACAGCTGCAAAGTGCAATGTTAGCAGCTCTGTGTTGCTTTCATGGAAGTCAGGCAGGAACCAGAGAAGGGAGCTGAGGAAACACTGGTTATCTGCAAAGGAATTCCTTCCTGCCTGATAACTGTGTGCCTGAGATCAATGTCAGAGCTGATAGGACTCCTGCACAGAGCCTCCCCAGAGAGGGTACTGGCACAGCAGCCAGGCATCTTGTGCCCCTGCACAAGAACGCTCCCAGGTACCAGGCCACAGCCTGTCTCACGTACATATAACCCACTTAGTTATATGCAAACTTGTTGAAATTTGCCCTTTACTTAAACAGATTTTCTTAGAACCTACTTTGGCCCTCATATATTCCATCACACAAGAACTTTCTTACTCAGAAATTCTTTTCCCATCTATTGAATACTTTCCCATACTTTGAACCTTCTGTTTTTCTTTCCTATCTGGTAAGCACTTGTGAAAAATTTACACTCCTTCCATATAGCCCAATGTGAGTGAGCAATCAAGAAGGCATATTTGGAATCTGTATAGATGTTGACCTGTTTACCTTTGGATAAAATTAGAGCCCTGATCAGAGCAAAGAGTTTGGCCTTTCGGGAAGTGGTCCCTTCTGGAAGGCAATTGACTTCCAGAACTGAGGTGGTGGTGACATCTGCGTAGAGTGGCTCTACAGTGTCCATCCGGACTCAGCACAGAACTGCCATCTACAAAAATGAGTAGGTTAGGTGAGGAGAGTGGGTAATTGAAGAGGTCTTCACGAGGTGAACGTAGCGTTTTTAGCACCTGTGGGAGTGGAAGGGATTTATGGTTTAAGAGGTTCTGCAGTTGATGGGTGGAAAACACAATTATTGGTTGAAGTAGGGTGAGTTTTAGAGGTTCCTTTGTTAATTCAGCTGCTGTCGCCAGTGCTCGGAGACATGGTAGCCACCCACAAACCGTGGAGTCAAGCTGCTTGGAGAGGTATGCCACCAGAGGCCAGTGGTAACACCCTGCTTTTCATCCATGAAGAGGTGTAAAGGACGGTTAGGGTTGGGGAGAGAGTAGGGGAGGACGTAAGAGCATCCCTGATCTTGTAAAAAGAGTTATCTATCATCTTGGGGGAGGTAAGGGGCCCATGTGGGGTCTCCTTTGCTGCCTGGTATAGGGGTTTGGCAAGGAGTTCAAGATGAGGGACCCAGTGTCTGGAAAAAAAAAAAAAAAAAAAAAAAAAAAAAAAAACAGCTAAACCCGGGAAGGAGAGAATGTAATCTGCCATTTCTGGTGGCTATAAGTCACACAGGGCTTGGATTCTGTCTGTTGTGAGACTCTTAGAGGTAGAGATGAGGAGTATGCCCAAATATGTGACTGAAGGGATGGTGAGCTGAGCTTTGACTGGGGAGATTCAATAGCCTCGAGATACCAGGAAGTTAAGGAGCGGGGCAGTGTGAGTCTGGGAGGCCTTGAGGGATGGGCTGCATAGGAGGAGGTCATCCACATATTGCAGAAGTGTGCTATCTCCCGAGGCACAAGTAGCCAAATCCTGAGCTAAGTGTTGCCCAGAAAGGTGAGGGCTGTCCTGGAAGCCTTGGGGTAAAACTGTCCAGGTCAGCTGTTGAGACCTAAAGCATGTAGGATCCTCCCATGTGAAGGCACGGAGGTAATAGGAGTCAGGGTGGAGGGAACTATAAAGAATGTGTCTTTGAAATCCAGGACTGTGAAGTGGGTGGTAGAAAGGGGAAACGTGGGAAAGGAGGGTGTAAGGGTTAGGAACCACGGGGTGGATGGGAATAACTGCCTCATTAATTAGACAGAGGTCCTGGACCAAGCAATAGGTACCTGAGGGTTTACGTACTGGCAGTATGGGGGTGTTAGAGAATGTATGAAACAGAGGTAAAGGAAGGTGAGCACTAGCAGTGTGCCTGGGAAGAAGCTGTAGGGTGGATCCTAGGGGTTAAAGAACATCTCTTCCTAGGAGGGGGACTGAACAGGAGAGAATAACTAGGAGTGAGTGTGTACAAGCATGTCCCTCGGGCACAGGCTAATTTAGCTATTCTGCTTGGGAAGGAGGGTTTTCTGTCAATTCCCATAACCGAAACCTGGGAAGGAAATAAAGACTTACAGTGGGCAGGCAAGACAGAATAGGTGGCCCCATGTCCACAAGGAAAATTATGGACTTACCCATTACCTGGAGCTTTTGTCCTGGGCCTGGCTAGGGTTATGGGGGTCCTCGAGTCCGGGCTCCTTCAGTCTTCTGTGAATCCCAAAAGCTCATGGGAAGGGAGCGCCTGGCTGGTCACACCTCTGCGCAGAGACGCTGGGGAGGGACCAGCCACAGGGCAGTAACTCTTCCAGTGTCCTGCTTATTTGCAGGTGGGACACAGCCTGGTGGGGGGCCGTGGGTTTGGACATTGACGAGCCCAGTGAACTTCGCGTCCACACTTGAAGCAGGCTCCTGGCGGAGGGGGTTGCTGGTCCCCTTTGAAGCTCTCGCTGGAGCCGCAGGCCGCAGGGTAGTTACCGAGGCTTGGGATTGGAGCGTCACCTTTTTCTGTAAATAAGCTTGCCTGGCCAATTTGGCTGATTTTTTTGGCATTACTGACTTTAAAGGCCATTTTCACCAGATCTCAGATAGGGGTTTGAGGGCCCTCCTCAGCTCATTTGAGCTTTTATGTTATATCAGGGGCTGATTGAAAAATGAAGTGGGTTGCTAGCACTGTAGCGCCAGAGGGAGATTTAGGGTTCAGTTTAGTATATCTAGTAAGGGCCTCTGTAAGGCTGTTAAGAAACAGCTGGATTCTCCTCTGGATTCTGAGTAATTTCCCTCAGTGTGTCAAAGTTTGCCACCTTATTGGAGACTGCTGGCATGGCTGCTATGAGGTATTGGACCATGTAAGCACAGTGACGATGGCCCTGCTGGCCTTCCTGATAGTTCCTGTTTGGTTCAGTTATTGGAACCACTGCTGCTCCTGTGGGTAGAGTTATGTCCGTTACATGGACTTGGTCAGCATGGTCCTGTGCTGCCTGTTGGATGCAGGCTTGCTCGTCTTGAGTCAGAGTGGAAGAAAGAATAACATGAACATCAGGCCAGGTGAGACTACAAGTTTGGGAAAGATACTTAAATTCCTTAATATAAGTAGAGGAATCTGCAGAGAAAGATCCTAAGCACTTCTCAATCTTGGAAAGGTCCTGGAGAGAAAATGGAACATGAATTTGCATAATGCTTTTAGCACCAGCCACCTCTTGGAGAGGGTAAAGAAGCTTTGGGTCAGAAGCGTTCTGATGAGATTGCGTGTGTGTGCTAACGGAGCGGGAGGGAACTGACTGGGTGGACGGAGTTTCTGAAGGAGGAGAAGGAGGGGAAGTGGGAGGGCTCTCAGGAGTTGCATCCATGGGAGGAGGGGGTGGGTTTGGAGGAGGAGGACAGGAAGAGGAGGCAGAGTTCTGGCCAGAGCATGGCGGTGGGTGGGGTTTGGGACCGCTCTGGGGAGGAGAGCGTGGGTGGTGGAGCAGGCAGAAGAAGGGGTGGGGTGAGTGCCAAATTCTAAAAAGAAAGCTTGCGAATGGTTGCAAGTGCCTTTTGGTGGCCATCTTGAGATCTAAAACACTGATGCTTGGCCAGGGTGGAATAAAAAATTAGCCACTTTTTTGCTTTAGGACAATGGTCGCCCAAGCCAAGAGTGCCCTCTGGTGGCCATCTTGAGCCATTATCTAGAATATATCGAGGCCAGGCTACTGTGGAATAAAAATTAGTCACTTATGGCTTAAGTCTCTGGGAAGCCCCAGTTTGGTAAAATTATGGTGGATACACCCCAAAGGAGTTTTGGAGTCCAATGAGCTCCCGGTATTTCCCATTAGTCATTCAATTTTACCCAGAGAGATGTACAGAAGCAGAAGAGGCGTCCCAGTTCTAGGTTATGTACACCAGGAAGATGGTGGGTGAACCAAAAGTTGAAACATCTCTCAACTCTTGGGGACCCGAGACAGACACGGAGGCTATCTGGAAGCCCAGATATCTCTGTGGCAACCAGAGCTGGACAGAGAGGGTCTGTGGTGTGCCAACAGAACAGAACCCCCAGCAGAACGGAAGGGAAATTGGAGCAGCAAATGGGGGGGGGGGGACAGGGAACTTACTGCACTTTGAAGTGGGATGGAGCAAACCAGAGTAGAGCTGAGCAGGACAGGACAGAATCTCCTGGTTCTTCTGAGGAGGGGTGGGTCTCAACCCCAAGGCATGGGGGAGCCCAAAAACCCCCTCCTGGGTTTTGGCACCAAATGTAAGCTGGGGCGGGTCTTGGTGGGCTCGGCAGGCGCAGTTAGTGGCCAAATAAAATGGAACAGAAAATGGCCAGAGCAAGCTTTATTGGAATTTGGCTCTTGGGAGAAATTCCCAGACTCTCTGGGGTATAGGGACCTGGAGAAAATCGCACGTGGCCCCAGCTGCCCAGGATTTTTATAGACTGAGATGGGAGGAGGTCCTGTTGAGTGGCAGGGGGGTGTGAAGGGTCAGTGGAACTTTCCATTCACCTTGCTGCAAACTTTCTGGTCACTTTGGTGGGCTGGTCTTTGCTCCAGCTGCTCAGCTTTGCTCCCTACAGTCGCCTAATTTCCAACCTAACATAATGTAGTCCCATGATTGTCCTCTCCAAAGGATCCTGAGAACTTTCCCACTTAGGATTATGGGTAACATAGTTCCAACATTTGCCCACTGACTGCTTGGTATTTGGGGAACCTCCTCCCTTAAGTATTGTGGGTGAAATAGTCAAGGGCTTACAGCTCACTCGGGAATTCTGGGAACTTCCCCCCCCATAGAATTCTGGGTCATGTAGTCCCACATTTTATGGTGTGAGGAATTGTGGGAGATTCCTCCTTGTTGGAATTGTGGGTAATGTAGTTTCATGATTTGTCCTCTCCAGTCAAAGGATCCTGGGAACTTTCTCTTCTTAGGGTTATGAGTAATGTAGTCCAACATTTGCTTGCTCACTACTGGGTATTCTGGGAGCCTCCTTACCCCTTGGCATTGTGGGCTATGTAATCCCAGGTTTTGCCTGCTTACTGCAAGAGATCCTGGGAAATGACTCATGTTAGAATTGTAGGAAATAAATTTCCATGATTTGCTTGCTCACTCCTGGCTGTCCTGGGTGACTCTTCCCCCAAGGATTATGGGTAATGTAATCTAAGGTTTACTTCTCATTTTGTGGAATCCTGGGAACTGCCAGTGTACATAATTGTGGGCAATGCAGTTCTAGATGTAGCCACTTCTGGTGGGGGGGGGGGATACTGAGAACTTCCTCCCTCTTAGGATGATGGGTAATGTTGTCCCAAGTTTTCTCGATAGCTGCAGGGACTCCTGGGAGCTACTCTCCTCAGGATTGTGGGTAATGTAGTCTTGGGTTTATCACTCACTGTGGGATTCTGGGAGATTCCTCACCCATAGAGGTTCTGTGATGACAGGACTCTCAGGTCCTGGTCTCTATTTGTATTACAAGAGATTTGACACTCTATAATGGTGAAACTCACAAAGTTGCTGGGATTTATGTGTCCTAAGGAAACAGGCTTCTATTATGACAGAATTCACATGTTTTCTGGTCTCTTAGTGAAGATTGAGAGATCTTGATTTCCGTTGACAGGACTCACAGTGCTTTTGTGGGCCATCTGGAAAACAAAGAAATGGAATTCTGTTGATGGTAGAATTCCTAATGTGTTGGAGCTGTGCATGGAGAACCAACCAAGCAAACAAAAACCAGGTTTTATGTTTATGGCAGGATGCACAGGCCTCCTGGACTCTACCTTGAGTGCTACAGAACTGGTGTTCTATGATAGTGGAGCTCTCAGGACAACTGAGCTCTATGTAGATGACAAGAAACTGTTTTCTATGATGGTATAAACCCTAGAGCTGCTGTGATATGTGTAGAGAGCCAGGGACACAGGTTGGATAAAGACTGACATTCCATATGTTTTTGGCTCTACTTGGAGACCCAGATAAATGGGCTTCTATTATATCAGAACTCACAGTTCTGCAGGTCTGAATATGGAGAGCAATGGAACTTGATTTCTATTATTTCATTACTCTCAGGACTGCTGTCCTCCATGGGTGTAGCAAGTAAACATTTCAAAATGTTTCCAATACTCTCAAGTCTGCAGTAATTTATATGGAAGTCCCAAGGGACTGGGGCCATATGACGACATGACTTTTGGGCTCTTGGTAAAAAACAAGAAAATGGGTTATATTGATGGAAGAACTCCCAGAACTGATGGACTCTATGTGCAGAGACAGAGATCTACATTTCTATGGTTACAGCAAGCCTGGAGTTGCTGGGCTGTATGTGGATTAAGAGTAAAATGGGATTTCATTGCTGGCAGGACATGTAAACTCACTGGGTTCTATGGAATTGAGATTTTATGGTAACAGAATTCGCAATTCAACTCAGCTCTATGTGAACAGAAGGGAACTTGGTTCTATGATGGCAGGAATACCAAGGCTGCTGAGATCTATGTGGAGAGCCTGGTATCTTAGTTTCTATAATGACAAACCCACCAGGGTTGCTGGACACTACACTGAGAATCAGGGATCTTATGTTCTATTCATGGCAATATATTCAGTGCTACTGTGCTCCACATGGAGTCATGTAAATGGTGTTCTCTAATGATATTACTAGAAATACTAAGGAATCTAGTTGGAGATCCAGGGAAATTAGATACCATGGTGTCAGGACTTGGTCTCTATGTGGAGAGCAAAGAAACTTGGTTTCTAGGATGGCAGGACTGCCAGGCAGCTGGCATATGTGATCAAAACCAGGAGACTAGGGTTCTAAGATTGCTGAACTTGTGATGATCAGAGCTCTTGGTGGAGACCCAGGATTATTACATTCAATGGATAGAAAGATGTAACAAGATTGAGTTCTAAATTGAGAGAGAGGAAACTAAATTTGTATGGTGGCAGTATTCAAATGAAACTAAGCTGAAAGTGAGTAACCCAGGAACTGAGATTCTATGATATTAGGAATTGCAGAATTGCTGATCTGTATGTGGGCAGCCATGGAATGATGTTCTATGATGACAGGACACCCGGCTCTGCTAGGTTCTGTATGGAGACCTAGGGAAATAGGTTTCTTTGCTTGAAGGACACACAGGGAAGCCAGGCTTTATGTGGAGAGCAGGAGATTGGGATTCTATTATGTCAGGGCCCCCAAAGCTGCAGGAACCCATGCAGACATCCCACAATTGTGATTTTATAATGTCGGGATACACAATATGCTGGATCTATGTGAAGAACCAGAAAACTGAGTCTCTATATAGCAGAACACACTAGGATACTTAGATTTTCACAGAGAGGGAGAGAACTGTGTTTCTATGATGAAACTACTTCAGTGACTGCTGGGATTTACCTGAAGATCCTAGGAACTGGAGTGGAAGATGGCAGAGCCAATAGTATTGCTGGATTTTCATGAAATTCAAGGAAACTGGGTTTTATGGTATCAGTACTCACACTGCAGCTAAGTTCTATAAGAATAATAGGGAACTGGAGTCTGTGATCATAGGGTACCCAAGGCTAATGTGTCCTACATGGAGAACCATGAAACAGGGGTTCTGTTGATGGAAGGATGTGCAGATTTCTGGGCTCTATCTACCTTCCACATAACTGATCTTCTATAATGGCAGAAATTGCCAGGCTTCTGAGCACTTCAGAAGGGCACAAAACTGGTTTCTGGATTTCAAGAAAAACACAACTGTTGGGACTTATGTAAAGATTCAGCAAACCTCATAAAGAATAGTAAAATTATGGCATTTGCAGGCAAACGGATGAGATTGGAGAATATCATGCTAAGTGAGATAAGCCAATCTCAAAATACCAAAGGAAAAATGATCTCGCTGATAAGCGGATGATGACACATAATGGGGGTAGGGAGGGGGGCAAGAATGGAGGAAGGAGGGACTGTATAGAGGGAAAAGAAGGGTGGGAGAGGTGGGGGGAAGAAAAAATAACAGAATGAATCAAACACCATTATCCTATGTAAATGTATGATTACACAAATGGTATGCCTTTACCTCATGTACAAACAGAAACAACATGGATCCCAATTGTTTACAATAAAAATAAATTAAAAAAAAAGATCCAGCAAACCTAATTTCTATTTTGAGAGCATTAGCAGAGGTTTTGATCTCTACTTGGAGAGCCAAGTAAATTTTGTTATACTGCCTGGACTCACAGTGCTACTGTTCTCTGTTGAGAGCAAGGGAACTGGGTTTCTATGAATTTGTAAGGCTGCTTGACTGTATGTGGTGAGCTGAGGAACTTGGGTCTTATGATGCCAAACCTTTCATGACTGCTGAGTTCAATATGAATGATTGCATTAGAGTGTACCTGGAGATACAAAGAATGTGATGTAAAATTAACCAGGGTACTGGGCTCTATGTAGACCTTTAGAGAATTGGCATTCTACCTTGCTGGAATGTGCAATGCGGCTGCGCTCTATGTGGAGAGCCCAGATACTGAATTATAGAATGACAGGATTGTAGGGCTGCTACGTTCTGCATGGAGAGCCAGGAAATCTAAGATGGCAGGATTTCTAGGGCTGCTGGGGTCTACATGTAAACCAAGGAAAGGGGGCTTCTACAATGGGAGAACATCAAGGACTGGGAATGTGGGTTCTATGAAGGCGGAACACACAGAGTTTCTGGGATGTAAATGGAGAACCGAAGGACTGGGGTTCTGTGATGGTAGATCACCCAGGGCAATTGGACTCTAAGAGTGTGGAGATGGAATCTATGTTGGAAGAACCACAAGGACTATTTGTGAAGTTACAGGGAACACGTTTTCTGTAATGGCAGGACTCAAGGAGTTCTTGGACTGTAGCTGGAGATTGGGATCCCAGGGGATTGGGATTCAATGATAGTAGGATTCCCCAGGCTTCTGGATTCTACGTCAAAAGGCAAGGAAGAGGAGTTCTATGATAGTATGACTCTCAGGTTTCCTGGGTTCTCTAAGGGAAGGACTCCTAGTGCTATTGGGCTTTACATTGAGAATGAGAGAACTGCAGTCATATTGATGAAAATATTCCCAGGACAAGTGGGGTCAGAATAATCTCTAAACCAGGACAGCCTGCAGCACACCAAAGTGAACTACTCCATTGCCTACCGACTTGCCCAGGTTAATCCCTTCCTATGGAATCTCCAGCTGTGAGCGATGCCAGGCTGCTTCTCACTTCAGCTTTCCTGAGTCCACTTCGGTGTGTGTCACAGGCCCTGAGGCTGCTCACCTAGTACCCCAGCCTGGGCTGAGGGACTGTGCAGAGCGCGACCTGGAAAGAGAACCTGCCTCAAGGGGCGGGGTGAGAGGCGCAGAGTGGCGGGCGGCCAGAGCTCCGGAGGGACGAAGGCGCGCACTCCTGCTTCTTGCGAGCCGCGGCTGCTGTTCCCACCCACCCATTCACGCCTCTGGTTTGCTGTGGTCCTGTAGGCTGTCCGACGTGAGCGCCTCCACCCAGGTGAGCGTGGGCTATTCGAGCGTCCCAAGGAAGCAACTGGTGGCTTCGGAGTGTGGGCCAGGCGTCGCCAGGTGGGACCGGGGCGTGTGCGGGACCGCGGAGCAGCGGGTCGCAGGGCTGTTGCCGCTGCAGCTGGGGACAGGGCGCGCTGGGACGCACCGTCCATGGCCAGCTTACTAGCCCGGCAGGTTGAGTGTGGCCGGTCCCCAGGTGAAGGTCAGGCGGAGAACCGAGGGTTCTGCACTGTCCCAGAGCCTGTGTCTCGGGCGGAGGCTGTAATTAGCCGGAGGGACTCGTGGTGGCTGAGAATGCCTCGGAGTTCTTCCTCTACAAAGGCAGAGTGCTCCTGGATGGGGCTTGAACTCCTGGTGCTTGATGGAGGAAGGGCAGAAGTCATGACCTGTGCTCATTTCTGAGATTAGCCTAGGGATCTGTGTCTCCAGGCACTGGGACACTGGCTGACACTTAAGGAGTCAGTTTTAAAAATTTTATCTTTCTTTCTCTTTTAAATTTTGCACGACTATCAAAGTAACTTTCTGAAATTGAAAATAAGAAACCTATTTCCATTGCTCAGAGTTTTCAAAATTGTTTTTGCTGACTGTTGTATTGGGGATATATGATAACACAACAGCCAAGTTTACTGAGTTCTCTGTGATGCTCCAGGAAACCAGGTTTCTGTGGTGGAAGGACTGCCGTGCTCCTGGGCCCCTTCTGAAATCCAGCGAACTTTCTTTCTCTAATGGAAGGACCTCCAGGGTTACTTGAGTCTATCTGGAGTGCCAGAGACTTG